>NC_056627.2:331257709-331535209 GCF_002870075.4 Lactuca sativa | reverse complement strand
CTTTTTAGAAAAGAACTTTTTGATTCATGTCTTTTTTCAAAAGATAGTTTTAAAATGTGTTTGTTTAAACTTTTGATAGGGCAAAGGGAAAAAGGCAAAAGTGGCTAAAAGTCACAGATTCGTGACTTCTTAACCTCCTCCTTTTTCTTCTTCTCAAAAAGCTAATTTAAAAGATATTTTCAAATTACCAAACAACTTTTTAAACTTTTGACTTTTTGGAAAAGCCATAAGTCCCAAAAGTCATTTAAAAAGCAAAGCCAAACACCCTCTCAGTATAGCAGTATGTGACATAGAAACTGAAATTAAGAACGCTTGACTGTTAGGAAAAACAATCTAAAAGAGAGTTGAAGATCACGTCAATGCCTATTCATCAATATAAAGACAGTCGAAAACGGATATCGTATGAAAGAGTTATGATTTTTATACAGACTTTAACAATTTAAGCCTATTAAAAACATAACTTTAAAAATAAATTGAGAATTAGCCGACAAAGGCTAAATGAAACTTGTAGTACTCGTTGATTGCTATGCGTAGATATAAATAACATAAAAAACAAAGCTCGTATAAAAAATACGATTTTCTTAAGATTTGGAAATTCATATGTGCGTGCAACAAGCACGACACATGCTTCTAGAAGGTGTCAATGTATCCCCACACAGTAGCAACCACGTGTCACACTCTAGGAGGAAGTAGTACCGACCAAGCTTACACGCGGTGTATATTTGGTCAAGCACGACACGTAAATCAAAATCCTACCCTAAGCCCTCATGTCTCCTCACACCGTTTCTGATCACTCTATCTAGAGTTTCTCCACTTTGCTATGAAAATTCTAGCATTTAGGTTGTTTTGGAAAAGCTATGAAGGTCGGCAAGTAGGAGCTCTCGATTTGGAACTAAGCCAGAACAATTTCTGAACTTTTGTCAGGTAAATATCTTTTTACGTTAAGCTACACTTTTATGGCTTTCAGTGTAACTTATATTTATGTTCATAGTCGTTATTATGAACCTATAAATAAGATTTATTAGTGATTCCAAGTCATTATACTGATTGATCTACTTACAAGGATGATGTCTAGGTTGGGTTTAGTGAGGTGATTAATGTGGTATTTCTAAACAGTATACTATGTATACTAAACAAACCCTACGTCCGATATGATCCTGCATGGTTATTCCTTACTTGATAGATCTTGATGTAGACATTGAGATTAGTTAGGAATGTAGACTATCATTAGTCACTAGGAATATAAGACAAAGAGTCAAAGTGTCACACCCCCAAACCAAGGATGGCGGAAACGTCTGGGGGTGGAGGACTTCATGTATAATATCATAACCACAATGACAATAGTAATTTAAGCAAACACAACCAACATATATATAATTGAAAGAGTTACATCATTGTATGGATTACATGTTTCCAAATCAATTACAATATGTTGACAAAATGTGAAAAGATTGACGCCTTAACGTCCCATCCTCAAAAGCACTTGGTTACCTGTTTAGTGATTTCCTGAGAATACAAGTTGTTTGAAAAAGTGTCAACACAAAGGTTGGTGAGTTCATAAGCTTGTAACCACCCAAAAATCACAACTAAAAATTTCTTTTAAAAACATTAATAAAACCATATTTACTAAAACCGCATCATAACTTATAACATAATTTCCGAGTATTAATCCAAAACATAATCTTTTTATTAGAGTAAACATCCCCAGATTAACTGACTATGGTGTGTGCACTACAATCTCTCCGAGCTCCTCTTTTGAAAACTGAGTAACTGAAACCAAAAACTGAGACCGTAAGCACGAAGCTTAGTGAGCTCCCCCAAACTACCGCATACCATACAATAACATATAAAGCACATATTAGGCCTTGCCCACTACATCAGACCGAGGTCCGGGCTAACTAGGCCTTGCCCCCTGCATCAGACCGAAGTCCAGAAACTGACTGGATCTTGTCCCCTGCATCGGACCAAAGTCCGGACTAACTGGGGCCTTGCCCCATGCATCGGACCGAAGTCCGAAAACTAACTGGGACCTTGTCCCCTGCATCGGACCGAAGTCCGGACTAACTGGGGCCTTGCCCCCTGCATCGGACTGAAGTCCGAAAACTAACTGAACATAACATAACATAAACATATCAACTAGCATGAACACACATATACTGCATACTGCATCGGGCCGTAGCCCGGAACACATAACCCATAAATCCTGTCTAAGCCACGAAGGCATCAACCATACTAACTACTGCATCGGACCGAAGTCCGAAAACTACTGCTAGCTAAACGGTTCGACATTGTGGCCTTAAACTCGTTCCTACTGGAAGGAAACTCACCTGAACTGCTAAGCTCTGCTGATAACCCTATGGCTGCTAACCGACCACCTTCTGAGCCGCTGCTCCTCTAGATCTCTGAACTACCAATATCAAAATGATACTTAGTCTGACAGTCCTTAGAAAGTCAACTCTGGTCAAAGTCAAAGTCCTGGTCACAGTCAACCTCCCAGGTTGACCCTACATACTGAGTCAGCCTACTGACTCGCCGAGTTCATAAGCTCTGAAATCCCTTTCATTTGCGACTCGACTCGCCGAGTCAGACCATGACTCGCCGAGTCTACTGATTTCCGAGTTCCGACTTGTCCAACTCACTGGGTCCCCACTCAACTCACTGATCCGAGTTAACTCAAAGGTTTGGGGTTTCGCGACTTGACTCATCGAGTTGTTCTTCCAACTCGCCGAGTTCCTGTCCAACTTCATCCAACTCGCCGAGTCCACCCATGTGACTCGCCGAGTCGCTTCAGTTCTTAATCCATTCAGTGGCTTTTCGAGCCATGCAGGGGCTCCAAATCATAGATCCATACTCCAAAAGTCCATTCCCCATGTAAAGTTGCAAACTTTACGTATAACTAAGGAGATCAAGGCTCAAAACACTCCAAACTAGGGTTTAAGACAAAGAGGCTTAACAACCAACCCAAAGACTGGTGCTTTATGATTTTCTAGGCTAGAATACACTTAGATCTGAAGTAGCAACTTCAGATTTGGGCTCCAACTCGAAATGATTCAAGGACATGGCATAAAAGCCCCAAAACTCATAACCAAGATAGATCTAGATGCAAAGGAGAGAAGATAGCAGCTTATTACCTCCAAGATGAGCAGAAACTGAAATAGTTCTCGGATCTACACATCTCCTTTGAAGCAACCCTCTTGATCTTCAAGTCCCTTTCAAAGATTCCCTCCTCCAAAGCTATTTTCTCTCAAATGATGGAAGCTCACACGAATTCCAGGATTTACACGCTCTCTAGGATGATATAGAGGCTGAGGAAGGGACATAACATCCCTTATATAGGGTACAACCCCCGGGATTAGCATTTCTCTCTTCAGACCGGACTCGCCGAGTCCCTTCTCCGACTCGCCGAGTCGGTCACTTACTCCTCGATCCGGATCCCGCTCGGACTCGTCGAGTTCCTCCCTGGACTCGACGAGTTGACCCCTTGACTTAGGGTTTTCTTTCCTTTCTTGGACTTTCTGATTTGGGTGTTACAACTTTTGGTATGCAATTATGAAATCCTTTTCTTTTAAAAGTAGTGTCCGTTCTAGAAAATCCAATATTTTCCTTAATGTGTAAACGTAGTCTTAAAACCCAAAGACCGGAATGTACAAATAATTTGTCATATTTATAGCAAAACAATGCAAGTTTAAATTAACATAAACTCGTTTGATTTCGGTGAAATCCCCGTAAATTCTATGTTTGTTAATACTTAATGTGAGTTATTATAACCATGCTATGACCTAGGTGGCCTGAAACGACGTTCTTCAGGCGTCGGAAATGTTATGATATTTGTCACCTCAGACCTGCCGGTCTAGCTGTTGCATGCAACTCAGGTGTGGGTTTGTCAATCCCAATATAGATCTATATACATCTATCATGCTCTCCCTCTAGGAGACCCTGGTTACAATACATGACTTATTTGTAAAGTGAAGCGAATGTCTCACAAAGTCATTAACAGAATTACGTGTTGTGTAATGAAAATCCTCTTTGTATAAATGTACCCTTTTGAAGTGTATGTATTATGCAATGTATCATAAACTATACCTATTATAGTGTAACGTCCCAAAAACACAATCTGAAAATTTCGTTTAATTTAATAATAAAAACCATAGTCGAATAACCTCATATAAAAATCATAAGCAATGTATCTCAAAATATTATAACAACTGTCAAGTATATCAGAGTATAAACATCCCAGGCGGAACAAATGGTGTGTGCACTGCAATCTTCCCGAGCTCCTCTTTAGAAAAACGGAGTACCTGAAACCAAAACTGAAAACTGTAATCACGAAGCTTAGTGAGCTCCCCAAACTACCACATACCATACAATAACATATAAACACATATTGGGCCTTGCCCACTGCATCAGACCGAAGTCCGGAACTAACCAGGACCATGCCCTCTAGCCTCTGCATCGGACTGAAGTCCGTAAACTCCATCGGACCGAAGTCCGTAAACTCCATCAGAATGAAGTCCGGAACTGATTGGGACCTTGTCCCCTGCATTGGACCAAAGTCCGGAACTAACTGCATCGGACCGAAGTTCGGAACTGACTGGGACCTTGTCCCCTACATCGGACCGAAGTCTGGAACTAACTGCATCGGACCAAAGTCCGGAACTGACTGGGACCTTGTCCCCTGCATCGGACCTAAGTCCAGAACTAACTGCATCAGACCGAAGTCCGGAACTGACTGAGCATAGAATAACATAAACATATCAACTAACACGTATACTGCATACTGCATCGGACTGTAGCTCGGAACACATAACACATAATCCTGTCTGAGTCACGAAGACATCAAACATACTAACTACTGCATCAGACCAAAGTCCGGAAACTACTGCTAACTAAATGGGCCGACATTATGGCCTTAGACCCGTTCCTACTGGAAGGTAACTCACCTCACACTGGTGAAGTCCCGTAGAATCAATCCTACACTGCTGAGGTCCCGCAGACTCGACCCCAGTTGCTAGATGACAGATCCCCAATCTGTCAACATCAAAATAACACCCAATTAATAATTGGGTTCCACTACATAACTATAAATACATACTTTGGATAATTACAACATTACCCCAAGCTTAGCTTACCCAAGCCCAAGACCCAATCCATAGGCCCAAAGTCAACTAAGGATCAAAGCCCAACATATGGCCCAATTTTCCAAATTGGCCCCAAGCCTCTACATGGACTTCCATTAAGGCCCAATTGCTCAGTCCGGTCCAACATGTCTCATTCTAAGGGCCCAATATCATACAACCATCGAGGCCCAAACTATGGCCCATCTATGGCCCAATTTTCCAAATTGGGCCCAATCCTTCATATGGGCCTTACCCTAGAGCCCAACTAATTACTCTAGTCCATTTGCTTATTCTTGGATGGCCCAACACAAAGCCTAAGTGAAATTAGGGTTTCACATAAAATGATAATTAAGGTTAAGTGTTTCTCACTTAACCCATTAAGGGCTTAACCCACTAAGGACTTAATTCATTAAGTCCATTATTACTTAGATTAATTTCTGCCAATGATTATTATTTAATATTTCACTTATTAAATAATTCTAGTGTGTGTCCTGATAATTTCTTAAAGATTAGTATTTCTCAATAGCCCATTAAGGACTTAGTCCATTAAGTCCTTTATTCTACTAGATAAATGGCATGGAAAAATTTGAGCTTAATTCACAATCCAATCGCAATGGCCCACAAGTGGGCCCAATAAGTTTAAGGCCCAATACTCATAATTAGGGTTTTCTACCCAAACATGGCCCAATAGGCCCAAAACCAATCTCTAAGCCCATTAGGGTTTGCTAACGGGGCACCACCCACTACCACATCGGGTAGTGGTGGTCAATGGCGGCTCACGGCGGCGGCCACCACCTTACGGTGGTGGTTATTATTATTATTATTATTCCATGCTAATTACAGTTACAAGGTTTTATCCAAAATAACACACACTCACTAATCACACACACTAATTAATACACACACACTATACTAAATAATCACACACCCGCAACCACCTAAGGGTGGCCGGCGGTGGCGCTCGGCGGCAGCGACACGAGAAGGCGGTAGCGGCGGCAGAAGGTGGTGGTTGTGAATCTCTTTCGGTTTCCCTGCCCAATCAAGAATCCATACCACATTAGACTTAGAAAATATGTTCATACACCTGCTAAACCACGCACACAGCCACCTCTCCACGGTGGCTGGTGACGGCAAAATAGATAACAAGGCGGCAGCCACCATGGTTGGTAACCATGGTCGTGTTTCTCGGGTATTTCCAGCCAATCAACACACACACCTGCCCCACCATAAATGCCTACAACAACATGAATGAGCGAACACATACTCCCACAGCTACACCTAGGTGGCGGACGTCGCTGGAAAAGGCAAAAATGGCGACTATGAAGGGCAGCGGTGGCAGAAATGCTGCATACAACTCTGACACACCGAAAAGGAACAAAGGGCAGGAGAGTTAGGTTGCGATTTGACTTTATTGAGAGGTTCAGGTCATTCGCAGCTCGCTATTCGTCGTTCACGGCTTGAACTCCGCCCTCGGCGATCTTCCCCGCTATCCTCAACGTCTTCAGCAGCTGCATGCAATGTAACAGTGGCACTCGCCGACAAGGCAGCAAGTGGAACCGGTGGCTCACGGCGGTGTCACGGAGGTGGCGCCGGAAGAGGTTAACACGATGGTGGAGGCTAAAGAACTTTCGGCGATGTCGGCTGTAACTATGGGTTAGATTTAGGGTTAAACGGGTGTTGATGTCTATATACCCTCGTGCCATAAAATTTTCTCCATAGTAACCTCTTTGGTCCCTCCGTTCTCTTTTTCTTTCAAAATGAATCCGAATTTTACCTTTTTAACCCCTAATTCCATAAATCTTTACAATATAAACCCAAAATTTACAATTTATCCCTTGCTTCGAAAATTCCTTCTATATTGAGTCCTAATTGTTACCGCACAGCCCCTGTCTTCAATATTACTTACAAATGAAGTCCAGATTTATACTTTTACCCACGAATAATCCTAATAATAACTTTTGGCTCCTAAAACCAACATCTCACTGAATATTATGGATTTTAGGGCTACTACACTTGAATAAATTTTATCTATTTATTTATTAAATAAATAGGGTGTTACATATAGTTTATCAAAACAAGGGTAGTAGTAGTAATGTATGTAAACTATACTTAACATAGTTTATCCAAATGTTTGTATGTAATGGATGTACTTTGACTATAACAATTTGTTATTTCTATTTTTACCTAGCAAAATCCATTTGTTAACTGTTGTATGTCCTTATACTAAGACAAAATTTCATATAATGCAATAACATATAATCACATAAAGATATACACCTTGCTCTACATGTTACAATGTGTAATGAAATTGATAGCATTTTTCTGTTGTTAACAATTTCTATTACTGTTCTTAGAAAATTTGTAGAAAAATCATCAAAGGTCCAAGTTAGAATCCGTAAATTCTGAGAGTTTGGAAAATGAGTCTAGTTTGTTCATAAATTTTCTCACGACTTTTAGTGACCTCCAACTTAGGTGAAAACGTCCATAATCACAGACTGGTCCGGATTGGTTCTTGAAATGATAGACAGTTTTGTAAAAATCACCATAAATTTTAGAAAAATCGTATGGAGATGTGCAAGTAGCCATTTTAAAGCTAAGAACCTGAACTACTTTCACCTTTTACATTTTTGAAAACTAAAATGTTTTAGTTGACCAAAACAGTCCGTGAATGGAGTCCAACTTTTCTGATGTAAGCTGTTAGAAACATTTAGTTGTGTTCTTGGTGATTTAACTTGTATTCCCCCCTTAAAACTTAAGAAAAATATGAAAATATAGGGGTATGAACTCACCTTAAATGGTTTCAGTAGATGAGTGTTGGAGATGAGAAGTGTTCAACTCAAGAACACTTGAAGATGCCTAGAAAATTTTCGAGAATCTAACACCAAAATGATGGAATTTGTGTAAACAATCTATGATTGGAGTAGAGTGGAGTGTAATTATCACAAGGAGGATGAATTATACATACCAATAATGTAAGAAAGCTTGATGATCAGCCTTTGAATCTCGAAATTGATGGAGAAAGTTAGAGAGAAAAGTGGAGTTTGATCTTTGGTGAAATGAGAGCAAGTGAGTGAGAATGAGGAGAGAGGATGAGTGTTCAGCTCTAAAAACGTGGGGATGACTTGTGAGATAGGGAAAAAGTACAAGGAGGTGACAGGGTATGGTGGAGAGGGGTGTGGGTTGGTCATAGAGTGGGTATGGTGGTTGCTTGTGTCATAAGCTAAAGGAAAGTCAACACTCCACCTCAAATATTCACCCACTAGATTTTATTCTTAAATAAAGATTTCCATAAAAATATGTTTAAATTATGAATATTTAGGGTCTTATATGTTAAAATATGATTTTTGGAGAAAATCCCGCATTAAAATCACGAAAAACGGGCTCAAAACGCTAAAAATGTTGAAAACCGGGCAAAAATGGCAAAAATTCGGAATTCTGGCTGAAGTCGCGAAGGTTCGGCTCCTAAGGAGCTTAGAACCAAAGCTGAAGTTCGGTTGATCAAAAGGACCGAAAGTAGAGAAGAGACTGAGAGGAGAGGAAGAAAAGAACCGAAGGTGCGAAAGCGGGGAGAGGCGAGGCTCGATCTCGGTCCTTGGTAGGTTCGGCTCACGGTCCCAGGGTTTTGGTCTTAGAGGCTTCGGCTTCCAGTGGGTTCGGTTTCGGCTGCTGGGGCTCGGTTTCGGTTCTAGGGTTTCGGTTGCTAAGAGGCTTCGGCCTCTAAGAGGAGTTTCGGCTCCTTAAGGCTGTTTTTCGCGTTTTTACCCCGTTTCAAGCCGTTTTTGACCCGGTTAAGGGTCGGGATGGCCCGAATGACTATAAAAATAGTTACGGGAACTTTTGAGAGAGATTTGGGAGAGATTTAAAATAGAGAGAGATAGAGTGAATATGATTGAGAGAGGTTTCGTTTGTGACATTTTTGAGTGTCCAGCTTCGCATTGCAAGTTCCGTAAACCCCATTAAGCCATGTTTTAGTGTCCTACACACTCCCGATGAGTGTGTAACAGTGTTTTATCGCTTTGGTTCAATGTTTAGCATTATCATGGTTGTGGAAATTTAAACATACGAAATTTCCAAATGATGTTTTCTCATTAAAATAGTGTGTTGTTTAGTAATTACACAACGTAAACCCTAATACACAAGGGCTAGTTGAGTTGTCCGGTTTGACTTGTTGACTTTGTTTGACTTTGACTTGACCTGAAATAGACTATTGTCACATCATCCCCCCGTTAGAGGGAATTTCGTCCCGAAATTTACATTCTGACTGGGACTTCAAGAGTTTGGGAAGATATGCCGGTATTTATTTTTCTCATTTGATCTTCGCGTTCCCAGGTGAACTCAGGTCCCCGTTTAGCGTTCCAACGGACCTTCAGTATGGGAATACGACTTTTTTTTATTCGCTTGATCTCTCGATCCATGATTTCCACTGGCTCCTCCATGAAATGGAGACTCTCATTTACTTCAATTTCGTCGAGGGGTATCACGAGAGTCTCGTCGGATAGGAACTTTTTCAAGTTTGATACGTGGAAGGTAGGGTGTATGTTATTAAGTTCTTGTGGTAATCAGATTTTGTACGCCACGGGACCAATCCTAGCAAGGATTTAGAACGGTCTGATGTACCTCGGGTTTAGTTTCCCACGTTTACCGAAACGTATCATTCCTTTCCAAGGGAAAACTTTCAGTAGTACCCGATCTCCAACCTGGAATTCCAAGGGTTTGCGTCGCTTGTCTGCGTAACTCTTTTGTCGATCACAGGACGCCTTCAGTCTTTCCCGAATTTGGACTATCTTTTCCGTGGTCTCCCTTATGATTTCAAGACTAGTGAGGGTGCTATTAGGGACTTGCCCCCTAGCTAGCTGAGTATCCCCCACTTTGGCCCAACACACGGGTGATCTGTACTTGCGACCGTAGAGAGCTTCGAATGGAGTGACTTTAATGCTAGTGTGATAGCTGTTATTATAGGAGAATTCGATAAGCGGTAAATGGGTATCCCATGCCTTACCAAAGTCTATCACGCAGGCTCTCAACATGTCTTCTAATGTCTGAATGGTGCGCTCACTTTTCCCGTCGGTTTGTGGATGGTAGGTCGTACTCATATCTAGCCTAGTTCCCAAAGATTTCTGTAGGGACTGCCAGAATCGCGAGGTGAATCTACTATCTCGGTCGGAGATAATGGATATTGGTACACCATGCAGTCACACAATCTCCTTGATGTACATCCTGGTTAACTTCTCCATCTTGTCGGTTTCCTTTATTGGTAGGAAGTGCGCAGACTTGGTCAATCTGTCTACGATCACCCATATGGTGTCAAGCCCACTTGATGTCTTAGGCAACTTGGTTATGAAGTTCATGGTTATCCGCTCCCACTTCCAATCAGGTATATCCGGCTGTTGTAGTAGTCCTGAGGGCTTCTGGTATTCTACCTTGACCTTGGCGCAAGTCAGACACTTGCCCACATAGGTAGCAATCTCAGCTTTCATGTTCGGCCACCAATACAACTTCTTGAGCTCTAGATACATCTTATCCAAACCTGGATGGATGGAATATCGTGTCTTGTGTGCTTCATTCATGACAATGTCTCAGAACCCACCGAACTTCGGTGTCCAGATCCAGTTCATGAGGTAGCGAGCTCCGTCCTCCTTGACTTCAAGGTTTTTATCCATCCCTCTCAAAGCCTCACCTGTCACGTTTTCTGGTTTCAAGGCTTCAAGTTGAGCTTCCTTGATTTGTGTGAACAGGTGCGAATGGATCGTCATTGTCACTGACTTCACCCGGCGACCCGAATATTCCTTTCTGTTTAGGGCATCGGCTACAACATTGGCCTTTCCCGGATGGTAGCGGATTTCGCACTCGTAGTCGTTCAGTAGCTCTACCCATCTTCTTTGTTGCATGTTGAGCTCTTTTTGATTGAGGATATGCTAAAGAATTTTGTGATCGGTGAAGATGGTGCATTTTGTGCCATGGAGGTAGTGTCTCCAGATCTTCAAGGCGAATACTACTGCCCCCAATTCGAGGTCATGGGTAGTATAATTAAGTTCATGGGTCTTAAGTTGCCTTGATGCGTAAGCAATGAACTTCCCTCTCTGCATGAGCACGCATCTGAGGCCTTGTTTTGAAGCATCGCAATACACCACGAAGTCATTAGTTCCTTTGGGAAGAGACAAGATCGGCGCGCTGCATAGGGCTTGTTTTAACGTTTGGAAAGCGACTTCTTATTTATCTTCCCACTTGAACATCACACCTTTCTGAGTCAAAGTGGTAAGCGGTTTAGCAATCTTGGAGAAGTTCTGTATGAACCTTCGGTAGTAGCCTGCGAGTCCTAGAAATTGTTGGATTTCTGTTGGCGTTGTAGGTACTGACCAGTTTTCGATCGCCTTGATTTTTGAGGGATCCACATGAATCCCTTTCTTGCTAACCACATGGCCAAGGAATCCCACTTCTCAAAGCCAAAATTCGCACTTTGAAAACTTAGCATAAAGCTTCTCAACTCTTAGAGTCACTAGTATTAGTCGCAGGTGTTGCCTGTGCTCTTCTCCGCTCCTCGAATAGACCAAGATATCGTCGATGAACACGATCACGAATTTATCTAGGAAGCGTCGGCACACTCAGTTCATTAGATCCATGAACACCGCAGGTGCATTTGTTAGGCCAAAGGGCATTACCACAAATTCGTAATGACCGTAGCGCGTTCTGAAAGTTGTCTTAGGAATATCATCCTCTTGAACGCGCAGTTGATGGTAACCCGACCTCAAGTCGATTTTCGAAAAGTAGCTTGCTCCCTGAAGTTGGTCGAAAAGGTCATCGATTCGGGGTAGAGGATATCGATTTTTGATGGTAAGTTTGTTTAACTCTCGATAATCGATGCACATGCGAAAGGATCCGTCCTTCTTCTTTACAAAAAGGACTGGTGCTCCCCAAGGTGAGAAGCTCGGTTTGATAAACCCTTTGCTCAACAGTTCATTCAACTGGCTGGACAGTTCTTGCATTTTGGCTGGTGCTAGGCGGCAAGGAGCTTTGGCTACGGGGGTAGCCCCGGGAATTAAGTCGATTCGAAACTCGACTTGGCACGCGAGTGGTACACCTGGAAGATATTCTGGGAATACATCAGGGAAGTTGCACACCTCGGGGATGTCTTTGATGTCCTTCCCCTCTTATTTCGTATCTACTATGTGGGCTAAGAACGCGTGGTATTCCTTTCGGAGATACTTTTGGGCTTTGACACAAGAGATGATTTGCAAATTTGCACTGGGTTTATCGCCATAGATGAGAAGGGTTTCGCCGTCTGGCAGATTAAGGCGAACGACCCTTTCGTAACACAGAATGTCGGCACGATGACAACTTAACCAATCCATACCAATGATGATGTCGAAACTTTTTATGGTGACCGACATTAGATCGATTTTGAACGGATGGTTATCTAGAGTGAGGGTACACCCTATGTATATATCATTAGCGCGCTCAACCTTTCCGTTTGCCATTTCTACAACGTATGAATCTTTTAATGACTGGGGATTTTGTTTTAGTAATGGTTTGAATTGGTGGCTCACGAAACTCCTCTCCGCTCCACTATCAAATAGTACGCATGCATAAGAGAGAAAGGTACCGGTAACCATTGTAGGATCCTTGACTGCTTCCCCATGTCCTATCGCCAGGACTCTCCCTACACCACTAGCATTAAGAGCTTGTGCTTTGGGGCAGTTTCTCTTGAAGTGTCCTGCTTCACCACATCCATAGCAGGTTTGGCTTGCCCCTGCATTGACAACTTGGTTGATCGGTCGCGCTGGCGCTTTACAGAAACGAGCGGTATGCCCCTTCATGTCGTAGTTTTTGCAATGTATTTCCTGACAAGTACCATTGTGGTGGAAGTTGCACTTGTTGCACTTAGGGAGATTTCTAGCATATTACTTCGGTGGTGTTGGAGTAGTAGCAGTGGTGGCAACACGGATAGCAACAGTCTGTTGCTTCTTGGCGGGGTCTTATGCCGGTTGTTTCTTTTTATTGTTCCATAACTTTCTCTTTTTGTTCCCTCCCCTTGCTTGATCGGAGGTGGTTGACACCGTGACATGGCTGGCCCGATGATCAATGAGTTATTGTGCCAGCTCCTTGGCACTATCAAAAGTGGTTGGCCTTGAGGCCAGCACGCTATCTTGAGTCTGGGGTGATAGACCCTAGAGATATCGTTCCACCTTCTTGCTTTCCAGTGTAACCATTGCCGGACAGAGGAGTGCTAGATCATTGAATCGGGCGGTGTAAGCTGCAAGGTCAGAGCCCATCATCTTGAGGTTCCACAGCTCCTGTTCTAATTTTTGCACCTCACCCCTTGGGCAATATTCCTTCAGCATCATAGTTTTCAAATCTTCCCAACTTAACGAGTTAGCCACGCAGAGTGTCAGCGATTTTACGTGGCCGTTCCACCAAGTGAGGGCCCTGCCGGAGAAAGTGCAAGCTGCGAATTTGACTTTGTCTATTTCGGGGCATGCACAGATCTCGAAGACAGATTCAGTCTTCTCGAACCACTGCATCAAAGCGATGATGCCCCCGGTTCCATTGAAAGAGTCGGGTTTGCCATTTGTGAAGTATTTATAGGAACATTCTCTCGAACGTCCTTGGCTATCCCCTTGGGTAGAGATGTTAATACCGCTCCCTGTCCTCCTGGCACCGTCAGTGCTGATTTGGGACATAGCAGCTGCCACTGTGGCTGTAACCGCAGCCTGGAACATAACGAGATCAAACTAGGGAGGCGGCGGGGGTGAATTTGTTTGCGTTTTCTCAGTGCGTCTAACAGATCTACGAGGTGGCATTTTTTCTACCATAGAAATTTTCAAAGATGAAAGGGACATAAGTCTTTTAGCAATTGGATATAAGTCAAGTGTCGCTGAATTAGTTCATTGGTTTCCAAGTATAGTATTTCCCGACTTTCATATGTTTGCATTAGCAATTAATTCATAGAAAAAGTTTATGCAATTAAACTTTTGAACTAAATAGTGGTGACTCGACGGAGTCATGTGTTTAGTTTCGTGTCTGACCCACTCCTAAGATTCTTTTGATGTGCCCCAGTTATGTCTAATTAAAATTTTAATAAACTGTTGATACTAATGAGTCTGTCCTAAGTCAACAACCAAACAAGGAACAGTTCCTAAGGCGGACTCACCACTTCTAGGTCGATTACTTCTTTAATTACACATAACAACGAGGTACACTTAAAAATCTTAGAGTTATCAGTTGTAAATTGTTTGTAATACCAAAAAGTAAAATCTCATGTCAACACCCAATGAAGTAAAAAGCATGCCAAACTCATTGATAACTTTTTAGTACATATTGTTTTGAGAAAATTTGACCTCATAAGGGTCTACATTACATCAATGCAAAAGATAGTTTTGACAGCACAAAAGCCCTTTGAATAGTGTAATCACTTAGTCGCAGGGTCAACCTACATATAAAAGAGTAGCACCAACGCATGCTCGAAAACCTATATTACAAAGATGTGTGAGTAGTAATGAGTCCTACTCACGACTATCCTTCCCTGGTGGAGCTTAGGATGATGTCGATACGCCTTGTAGTTCTACCAATCTCCATTCGGCTGCAACCATTTTCTCCTCGAGCACCATGTATCTTTCCCGATACTCCCTTGCTTCTGCTCGAGTAGTGAGAAGATCCTGAATGAGTTGGTCTCTGTAGTGGGAGTCTCGTTCCAGGTCTCAGGTGCGAGCAGTGGTAAACTCTATGATGACACTTAGCTCCCGGACCTGATCAGTCGTCGTCCTACCGCGATCATCCATAATCGCTATCTGTTGAGTCATGACTGGGAGGGCTCTATCAGCCAGTCCCCCATGGATGAGGTCGTAATAACCAAGTAGGTCGCCATATGGTGACCGCTGGCATTGTTGTCGGCTCCACCTTTCGATTGTTGTTACCCAACGGGGCTCAGGCCCGTTGTATCCAAAGCGGTGTGCGGGCACCCTCGCGATGTAAGGAGGGTTGAAGACTTCCGGTTCTTCTTCACTTTCGTCCTCATCCATGTTTATCTCGACGTCTTCCTCTTCTTCTTCTTCATCTTCCTCCTCTTCTTCTTGTTCTTCTTCGGATTCCTCTTCGAAATCCTCTTCGATTGGTTCTTCGGGCTCTTCTTTAATCAATCTGACATTTCCCTGATTGGGAAAATATGGGTCTCCTGGTAAGTGGAATCCTATCATGTCGTCTGCACGAGAATAGGGGTGTAAGAAGCAAGTGACAGTTAATAATAATAACATTGCGCTATAGCAACATACAAACACTCCTATAGTATTTTAAATGTTTAGATTTGGTTCTTAGAGCCTTCTTTGTAGAGTGAAGTTAGGTTATTAGATTTGTTGCCCACTATGACTATCCCCTAGTATATGTAAATCACTCCTCAGACATATATAGTTGATCAGGCTATATCCCTCCCAGACTTGATTCACATATACCAAGGCATACTCATGGTGTACAACTCCTATTCTTTTAATTTATGTTCTTCTAGTTATGACTCTACGCGGGTATGTAATGCATGTAGGTATACTTTTAAACGAGAAAACTATTTATTTTCTAAAAGTATAATCCGTTAAAATGTTTTAAAATCAGAGTCTTTTAGTCCCAAATGTGTTTATAGTTTGTATATCTTATGTGGTTTGATATACTTAATTCACTATAAATCGTGCTCTGATACCAATCTGTCACACCCCCAAACCAAGGATGGCGAAAACGACCGGGGGTGGAGGACTTCATGTATAGTATCATAACCACAATGGCAATAGTAATTTAATAAAACACAACCAACATATATATAATTGAAAGAGTTACATCATTGTATGAATTACATGTTTCCAAATCAATTACAATATGTTGACAAAATGTGAAAAGTTTGACGCCTTAACGTCCCATCCTCAAAAGCACTTGGTTATCTGTTTAGTGATTTCTTGAGAATACAAGTTGTTTGAAAAAGTGTCAACACAAAGGTTGGTGAGTTCATAAGCTTTTGGTATGCAATTATGAAATCCTTTTCTTTTAAAAGTAGTGTACGTTCTAGAAAATCCAATATTTTCCTTAATGTGTAAACGTAGTCTTAAAACCCAAAGACCGGAATGTACAAATAATTTGTCATATTTATAGCAAAACAATGCAAGTTTAAATTGACATAAACTCGTTTGATTTCGGTGAAATCCCCGTAAATTCTACGTTTGTTAATACTTAATGTGAGTTATTATAACCATGCTATGACCTAGGTGGCCTGAAACGACGTTCTTCAGGCGTCGGAAATGTTATGACATTTGTCACCTCAGACCTGCTGGTCTAGCTGTTGCATGCAGCTCAGGTGTGAGTTTGTCAATCCCAATATAGATATCTATACAACTATCACGCTCCCCCTCTAGGAGACTCTGGTTACAATACATGACTTATTTGTAAAGTGAAGTGAATGTCTCACAAAGTCATTAACAAAATTACGTGTTGTGTAATGAAAATCCTCTTTGTATAAATATACCCTTTTGAAATGTATGTATTATGCAATGTATCATAAACTATACCTATTATAGTTTATCAAAACAAGGGTAGTAGTAGTAATGTATGTAAACTATACTTAACATAGTTTATCCAAATGTTTGTATGTAATGGATGTACTTTGATTATAACATTTGTTATTTCTATGCTTTATCTAGCAAAATCCATTTGTTAACTGTTGTATGTCCTTATACTAAGACAAAATGTCATATAATGCAATAACATATAATCACATAAAGATATACACTTTGCTCAACATGTTACAAGGTGTAATGAAATTGATAGCATTTTTCTGTTGTTAACAATTTCTATTACTGTTCTTAGAAAATTTGTAGAAAAATCATCAAAGGTCCAAGTTAGAATCCGTAAATTTTGAGAGTTTGGAAAATGAGTCTAGTTTGTTCATAAATTTTCTCACGACTTTTAGTGACCTCCAACTTAGGTGAAAACGTCCATAATCACAGACTGGTCCGGATTGGTTCTTGAAATGATAGACAGTTTTGTAAAAATCACCATAAATTTTAGAAAAATCGTATGGAGATGTGCAAGTAGCCATTTTAAAGCTAAGAACCTGAACTACTTGCACCTTTTACATTTTTGAAAACTAAAATGTTTTAGTTGACCAAAACAGTCCGTGAATGGAGTCCAACTTTTCTGATGTAAGCTGTTAGAAACATTTAGTTGTGTTCTTGGTGATTTAACTTGTATTCCCCCCTTAAAACTTAAGAAAAATATGAAAATATAGGGGTATGAACTCACCTTAAATGGTTTCAGTAGATGAGTGTTGGAGATGAGAAGTGTTCAACTCAAGAACACTTGAAGATGCCTAGAAGATTTTCGAGAATCTAACACCAAAATGATGGAATTTGTGTAAACAATCTATGATTGGAGTAGAGTGGAGTGTAATTATCACAAGGAGGATGAATTATACATACCAATAATGTAAGAACGCTTGATGATCAGCCTTTGAATCTCGAAATTGATGGAGAAAGTTAGAGAGAAAAGTGGAGTTTGATCTTTGGTGAAATGAGAACAAGTGAGTGAGAATGAGGAGAGAGGATGAGTGTCCAGCTCTAAAAACATGGGGATGACTTGTGAGATAGGGAAAAAGTACAAGGAGGTGACAGGGTATGGTGGAGAGGGGTGTGGGTTGGTCATAGAGTGGGTATGGTGGTTGCTTGTGTCATAAGCTAAAGGAAAGTCAACACTCCACCTCAAATATTCACCCACTAGATTTTATTCTTAAATAAAGATTTCCATAAAAATATGTTTAAATTATGAATATTTAGGGTCTTATATGTTAAAATATGATTTTTGGAGAAAATCCCGCATTAAAATCACGAAAAACGGGCTCAAAACGCTAAAAATGTTGAAAACCGGGCAAAAATGGCAAAAATTCGGAATTCTGGCTGAAGTCGCGAAGGTTCGGCTCCTAAGGAGCTTAGAACCAAAGCTGAAGTTCGGTTGATCAAAAGGACCGAAAGTAGAGAAGAGACTGAGAGGAGAGGAAGAAAAGAACCGAAGGTGCGAAGGCGGGGAGAGGCGAGGCTCGATCTCGGTCCTTGGTAGGTTCGGCTCACGGCCCCAGGGTTTTGGTCTTAGAGGTTTCGGTTTCCGGTGGTTTCAGTTTCGGCTGCTGGGGCTCGGTTTCGGTTGCTCAGAGGCTTCAGCCTCTAAGAGGAGTTTCAGCTCCTTAAGGCTGTTTTTTGCGTTTTTACCTCGTTTCAAGCCGTTTTTGACCCGGTTAAGGGTCGGAATGGCCCGAATGACTATAAAAAGTTACGGGAACTTTTGAGAGAGATTTGGGAGAGATTTAAAATAGATAGAGATAGAATACGATTGAGAGAGGTTTCGTTTGTGACATTTTTGAGTGTCCGGCTTCGCAATGCAAGTTCTGTAAACCCCATTAAGCCATGTTTTAGTGTCCTACACACTCCCGATGAGTGTGTAACAGTGTTTTATTGCTTTGGTTCAATGTTTAGCATTATCATGGTTGTGGAAATTTAAACATACGAATTTTCCAATTGATGTTTTCTCATTAAAATAGCGTGTTGTTTAGTAATTACACAACGTAAAACCTAATACACAAGGGCTAGTTGAGTCGTCCAGTTTGACTTGTTGACTTTGTTTGACTATGAATTGACCCGAAATAGACTATTGTCACACAAAGACTTAGTGACATTCGTACCTAGGTCATATCAAAGGTAAGCTTAGGTGTTAGGCGAAGCGCTACCGAATTCACGGGTCATCCACTTTAACACGTGAGTGCATAGTTACTTCCAACTTACACATAAATACAAGCACTTTAAATGCTTAAATGTTATGTGTGATGTTTAGTTGTGCTTAATATATCTATGTAACATGATATGACTATTACTTGATTAAGTTGTATATTATTCATACCTAAAATATGATTGGGTAGTGAAGTGTTGTGTGAAATAATAGATGAGAGGTTGTGATAGGTTAGTGAAGGGTTGTGCGAACAATAAGATGTGACATGTTGTGCTGTAACCAAAGTACTATTATACTGTTGTGCCTAATCATCTAGGAAAATATTAGATAGAAAAAGGATGTGTGAAATAATAAGCTTTGACATGTTATGATGTGACCAAAGTAGTAGGATATTGTTGTGCTTACCCAAAGTATTATCATACTGCAATGTTTACCCAAAGTACTATCATACTTGTGTGATGTATCCAAAGTACTATCATACTGTTGTGCTTACCCAAAGTACTATTGTACTCCTGTGTTTACCCAAAGTATTATCGTACTGTTGTGTTGTGCCCATCCATGAGTGTTCATCATGTAATATGTTGCTTCTCTCTATCTATTCATCACAGTTTACTCACATATTTTGTTCATCATTATTCATATACAATTATCTTCTTGATATTATTATTCCGCACCAATACAATAAAGAAAATGGGAACCTACAATTGGTATCAGAGCGAGACCTTGAAGATCTAAGCGATTATTTCAAGGGAATGATCCCAACTGGGTTACCATCTTGAAGATTTTCGTCAATCTTGAAGAATTTATCAGCCTTTGCAACTGAAAATTTTTATATGAGTAGTTTATTGTTTTTGTTAGTGATGTTATTTGAAAAATAAACATTTTGCTACTACTGTTCAAACTTTTGTTGCTGTTAAATCTGGTTAATGAAGAAACTTATTTATGATGAAGAAGTTGAAGTTACTATTTAAAAGGATGGTGTTTGATATTTTTATCCTTACAAAAAAGTGTTTTGAAAAAGACAAAAATATGATTGTGTGATAAAAGATTGAACAAGGGTATGAGTTCGCACGGGCAGACCCAGAAATTGATTATAGGTGTTGCCGAATTTTTTTTCCGCTCAAAATTAATATGAAACCGAAAAATAATTCATTATCTAATACAAAAAAGCGATCAATTACATAAAAAGTTAAAAATATAACAACGATCTATTACAATTTAAGTTTGTCCTCTTCATGCAAACATCTTTTGAAACCGCTCAATTACTTTTTCATTCTCAACTTTTACAAGTGCTTTGGTCTCAACATTGTGAAGCAACATGTCGTTCAAAAGTCATCGCCAATTTTTTGCGCAAGTCGGTCTTCAAGAGCTTCATCTTCGAAAAACATCTTTCTACACTTGCAGTCGCTACGAGTAATATCAAAACAAACTTTAAAACGTAAAAATGAATCACAAGTGCTCAAAGCACCCATGTATTCTAGTAACTGGGTGGTTGTTTCACAAAATCGTTCCGGATATATATATATATATATATATATATATATATATATATATATATATATATATATATATATATATATGGTAGGTTAAAACTCGTGGAAACCACGGGTATATATTTATTAATTTTTATTAAATTAAAAAGATTTAAGATTTTTTTTAGACTTTTGTATTGATTATTTAAGATTTATATATATATATATATATATATATATATATATATATATATATATATATATATATGATATTTGAATATCCGATATACTTTACGTATGTGAAAACATTTAATAAAATTATAATTTATAAAACATAATATAATTTTGAATGGAGTGTAAAAAATCTTAATCAATCATGTAAATAACATTGATATACGAAAAATTAAATATAAGAAAAATATATTAAAAGTAAATAAAAACAACACAATAAATAGCAAATTAAAAACTACAAATTGTATATAAATTTCAAAAAACTTCCTTATACATACCATTAGAAGTTTCATTTGTAAGTATTGTCGTCATTATCTGAAATTAACAATTTTAATATTTTTCTATTTTGTTTCCTAATTAATTACAAATTAACAAATTTCTAGAAACTTAATTACACAAGTTTTAAATATTTGATTGTGACCATCATTAAGAGCCAATTGATAATATCGATTTGGGTCCAAAACTTTTGTTTAAATTTGTCGTTATTAATGGTTGTTGTTGGAATATTCAACATAGTCACACGATCCTTAAGTAGGGCTTGTTTGGTTGAATGAAATGAAATGAAATAATAAAAAAACATGGTTTCAATTATTTATAGTTAACTGAATGGTTAAGATGAAAATATCTTTTATAAGTTTTAAAATGATTTTGATAAGATCTTACGATCATCATCTTGCAAAGTGAAAAAGGATCATATGACTTGCCTCCAATGCTTACACGCTCATTCACACCAAGTTCTCATAAGATCAAATGTAAAGTTCCAAATATAATATACCAACTTGTAGAGTTCCTAGCAATTTTATTATGTGCATGATAACTTAACTATTTAAATTCAAATGGACTCATATAACTTGGTATAAAATTTAAACTCTCAAAATAAAATCACAACCAAACATCTTTTTGTAAAATTTACATTTAATTAAAAATAAACTCACTAAACTCTCATTTAAGTAGCCATAGCAACCAGTGATTAACATATGGATATCAAAATGATATTTTTATTTATATTTATTATTGAGAAGGACAAGTTCCATGTCTATTTTTTGAAGATAAATAATTATATATACCTAAATAAAGTATCATGTGATTGACAAAGTCAATGGTCCGATGCAATTCAATATAAAAAGTAAAATAAATCAAAATAAAAAATCCGTTACAAACCTAAAATGTTGAGTTCGAAGCAAAATCGGTTAACATTTGATAGAGCGAAGGAAAACAAACACACTTGAAGCTTTGGGTCTGGAGTAATAGTAAACTCACTTACACTAACATATTTTGGCAAATTCTTCGTTGTGATTTGCAATTTATTTCATTAAGAACAAATAATCAAGCAAATAATCAAAGAAGATAAAATGAAACTTTCAAAAATCAATAAAAAAGATTATGACTAATTTATAATGAAAGAAGGAATCGCAAAGCCATATGGACATATAATGGCTCACCTAAAAACTTTCAAAAATCAATAAAAAAGATTATGACTAATTTATATAGGGAGGGTTTACAAAAATAGACTCATATGTCTAAATCTGGAGCAATATAGAAATAATGTTAAACTTGAAACTTTTGGAAATCTATTAGGTTGTGAGCAAGGTTTTGAAAACCAGACCGAAGACTGAAACGATCGTCTTACTTGTTCGATGGTTCAAGTGGTCATCTCAAAAACCGGAAAAACTGGAGGATGTCATAATGATATTTAATTATATTAAAAAATACAAAAAATGAAAAAAATACACATTTTTTAAAATTTTCGGTTTTGACTGGTTTTTTACCTGTTCAACCGGACAGGTTTTTACCGGTTCATACGAATACCAGTTTTTTGGCCTTTAAGAACTAGATCCGGGACCGGTTCCTGGTTGAACCGGTCAAACCGGTCGGTCCGGTCCGGTTTTGAAAACATGGGTTGTGAGTGTGTTTAAGGTCTTGGTCGTTTGTGGTGTTTGATTATTGCAAGAATTATTGATATTATCTGCAAAATAATTAGAAACTCATTACATAATTCCAAATCACAATCAAGATATCACAATCCAAAACGTCTTCAAAAAACACCTTCATCCATGGACATTTTAGTAATCTTTTTAATTATATAATGATTATATCTCTAGAAATAATTTACATATTCAAGACGATTTGAAAAATAAAACTGATTACTTAAAGCATAAGAATCCATCATAGAACCCAATGAGGGTATAGAAATGCAAAAGATGGTAAAAGAGGGAAATTGCACCAATAAGATCCCCAAACTGGATCGTGAATTTTGTTCCAATAAACTTTTTATTGTACCCAACATCATAGAACCTAAAAAATAAACTCAAAGAAAAATCACCAAAATTAACAATTTAACCCCTTCAAAGCTACCAAATTTCTATTGACTGCATAGAGTTAAATATCAAAGATGAGGTCATTCCTTTCTCTAACCCAAAAGTGAAAACTTAATTTTTCAAACCATCGTGCAACTTTCTTAACTTGTGGGCCAACAGCCATCAAACTTATACACACAAACTTCACTAAAAAAATAAAAAAATAAAAAGGAAAAATCCGAAAATTCTTTTTTTAATTATTATTTTCGTCATTTTATTTACCTAAAAACAATAAAATAATACCGTTTTTTTGGAAAATACGTGAAATATTCTAATAAAGTATTACACTGTAAATATTCTAATGCGATTTTTAGAATGTTAGAATATTCTAGTATTATAATAGATTTATCAGATATATAAAATATATCATATTCTACTACAATATTTCACAGATATTTCAAAAAAAACTGTATTTTTTTATATTTTTTATATTTTTTGATTAAAAAAATGACGAAAATAGTATTTTAAATTTTTTTTTCGAAAATTTTCAATTATTTTGCATTTTTAAAAAATGTTTTTTATCTACAAAATGAATGGATAGGATTGCGTTTCCCCGTATCACAAAATATAGTGGTCTCACATTAACCTATATATATATATATATATATATATATATATATATTATATATATATATATATATATATATAGAGAGAGAGAGAGAGAGAGAGAGAGAGAGAGGTTCATATATAACGTATAAGTATCGTGTGACCGTAAGACTAATTTTAGGCCAATCAATATTTTGGGGCATATTAGTCAAATTACAATTAACTAATTAATTAAATAACATAAAAGCCTATAATTAAGGTGTTTAAGCAGTATTACGTTGTGAAGGAATTTATCTTCTATAACCACCGCCTAGGGTTTATTTTTTTTTTCCTGTTTCTCTCACATTCCGACGAGATGACAAGAATCGAACGCTGGAGATGCATGCCTGACGCCCCGAGTTCGACACACCTCCCTTCACGGTCCTTACGGTGGCTATTGAGATACAAAATTCATTTAAGCTCCATAATAATCATCACTTCTATAACTGGAAAAAGGGAATCAAACTCATGGGATGAGTCTCGATCGACACCTGCAACTTGGCCAATTCTCAATTTTTTTAAATGGTTGTTGATCCACTTTGACCGGCAACTTAATTATTGGTTGATTTGTATGTTTGTTGCAATTCAGTATTCGAGATTATTTGACATTGGTGGTTGTCTCTCTGTAATAACGTGAAGTTGTATACAGGTTTGTCCCTTCATATGTTTCTAACAATTTGATCTGTGGTTTCGATTTTTTGAATTGGTTGCATTTCCATTTCAATCTACACTGCAAGATAGGTATAAGAAGACTTTGGATTTTCTTTTTGTCTTGAAAACTCTTGAACCTGCACTTTATTTTTTTACCCTTTGGCTGAAGAGTCGAATTTCCCAAGGAAAAGATTGCAAATTTGCCCTTTGACTTGAAAGATAAATTTGCCTTTTTGCAAATTAGTTAATCCATCTTTTTTTTTTTGCTGTATATACTTCATCTTTTTTTTCCACTATATGCTTCATTTTAATGATAGTGGCTAAAAAAAGCATTGCTTTTATATTTTTATAATTTTATAAAATCTACATTCATTCTTTGAAAAAAGCATTGCTTCATTTTTTTTTTCACTATATGCTTGATTTTAATAAACTACATTCATTCATTGGCACTTCAAGTAAGAATTATATCTAAGATTATTGTCAGAAAAAAATATTCTTTTATATTTGTCTAATTTTATAAAACCTATGGCGTTTGGGTGGTTCATATTGCTACAATCAAATCTAGGATAGCATATGTGTGAACTAAATGCATAATTTACTTTTTGGTTTAATTATAAATAAAGAAAACATCATTCTTGTAGATTATTTAATTTAGTTCAAAAAGATATATTCGTATTTATATTTGATTGATCTACAAATAAGAATTTGTTTATGCTTCATATTGAAGTGTAATATTTGTTGTTCCTAAAATGTAGAGATTTTGTATATGAGGTTTTTTACAAAGGGTATTGGAAAATAACTATTGAAGTTTTCATATTCTTGAAGAATAGAGCATATAATATCTCATTCTTAGCCAATTATTTATAATTTTGTGTAATTCTTTAACAAATAAGTATGTAAACAATGTTTGAATACAAAATTATAGAATTTCATGCTTAAAGAACGATATAATTATATTTGTATGAAATCCTAAGTATTAACTTAAATTTAAAGTTCGATTGATATCATTTATTGTGCTAAATTTATTATCAATATTGTTTATCGAATTACATAGTTCTAACTAAGAGTATATGTACATTTTGTATCAACTCTAAGTCTCTAATGATGACTTTAATGTTTCATGTTTAAATAAAATTATTTTTTATGAATACAAATATGTTGTTATTCTTAAAGAATGTGAGAAGAATGATATCTTTTAAAATTTGTAAAGTTAAATTCTTAAAGAATGACATATATATAATGATTCAGTTTGTAAATAACATATATATAATGCTTTATGTATGAATTTTCAAGACACAGTTATTTTTTATGATTGCATTAATTTAACTTGCATACAAAAGTAAGATGTATATTGATTGTAGAATAATAATGTATTTGATATTTGAACAATGGGTAACATGTTTTTTCGTAGTTGCATGTGTACTAAAGCAAAAAGAACAACACTACAAAAGTCCGCAAGCAGAGCTTCTACAAGAATTACCAATGGAAGAATTTGTTGAACAACCAAAACAACAAAGATTGATTGAAGGAGAAACTAATTAGTAATTAGCATTCTACGATTGTAAAACAATGTATTAAGAAAGAACAGAAACCAATTAATATACCACTATTTATAAAATATAGTTGATTCTCCAAGAAGGGCAAAGAAAATGGATTTGTATAGATGTATAAATTAAGTGTAACTTGTTCAAGCAATTAAGTAACAATAATACAGACCCTAAATTACCAAGGATCTCTAAAAGGTGTAACTTTTGCTATACTATTCTAAAGAATGTAAGAGATTAGTAATTACCATTCTACTACTATAAAATATGTAAAAAATCACATTGTAAAGAAAATTATTCTGAAAGAATGGTTACTAGTTATCTTTCTATAAATTTAAATGTATTATTTTAAAAGAATAGAAAAAATTAGCATTTCACTACTGATAAACATCATATTCTAAAAGAATAGTTCCTAATCTGGTTAATAATTAGCTTTATATAGCTATAAAACAAATTATTCTGAAAGAATGGTAAAAATGGCTTATCAAATTAATTTTGTAAGATGATAATATGTAATGCATCTTGATTATCCTTCGGTTTTTATCAATTAAACATATATGGATTTGAAAAAAAAAAAGAAATATAACTCCCTAAATAAAAGCAATTTCCTTACTTGATGTTGAATAAAATGTCTATATTGCCCATAAATACAAGTTTTTTTTTAAAATAAAGCATCGTTAATGTGTGGTGCATGTCATCGTAACTATGGTATACCATGGCAATCTTAACCTCTAAGAATTATGATCTGATGGCTCAAATCTAGTCATACAATCACACAATATATATATATATATATATATATATATATATATATATATATATATATATATATATATATATATAATATGAATTTTATGAGGTATCGAGTTTCAAATTGATATGGTAGTTCCTATACAAAAATTATAAATTATAGAGTAAATTATTGAAATCGTCCCTATGGTTTGGTAAAAATTGAATGCTTGGTCCCTAACGTTTTTTTTGCACTCGGATCGTCCCTGTGATTTGATTTTGTTGTACTTTTCGTCCCTATGTTTGGTCAAAATTGCACATTTGGTCCCTAACTTTATGTACGTAAGGGACGAAAAATACAACAAAAGCAAACCACGGAGACAATCTGATTGCAAAAAAACGTTAGGGACCAAACATGCAATTTTTACCAAACCATAGAGACGATTTCAGTAATTTACTCTAAACTATAAGCTGTAAAGTGAATATCTATAATTTTTTTATCAACTTTATGACATGTATAATTTATGGTTATGTAGTTGATTCATAAAATGCATGTTTTAGCAACAAAAATTGATATTTTTTCACACTTGAGTTTTTTATTTTTAAAAAGAATGGTTGAAATGTAGTTTATAACTTTGATTGATTCTTATTTTGATATTTAGTAGGTACCCGTGAACCGAGCCGTGGTTACCCATCTTCAAACGGTTCTGTTCAGTTCGGGTTTTTTAACAATTCGGTTCGGTTTCGGTTAGTGCATGTAAGGTACCAGCCTCGTGGTTACGTTTCACAGTTTTATTAATATCACCCCGTAAACACCCCTAGATAATGTACACGTGAGGCGTAAATTGTCATACATCATATGTAAGTAAAACACAAACTCATATTATTTAAAATATGCTAAGATGCGGAGTTAAACAATTTGTAAAAATCGGAGGTGTTGCATGATTTTTTTTTGGGTAGTGGCATAACAGATAAAAAAATTTAAAAATCGAAAAAATTTCCACTATATACGCGAATGGTAAGTGTTGCCGGTGCCACACCGGACACCACAACAAGACCACCCCTGTGAGTTTGGAAGAAATTGATTTTTAGAGTGCTTGCGTATTTATTTTGGAATATACAAGTTGACTGAGCTGAAGATACAATGTTTTTATGTATGCATCTCCAAGATGAAAGGGACTTTAGTGGGTATGGATATAATTTTCGGAGATATGAAGCACATTTGGTTAGTTGTGCATGCGTACGACTATTGAGCTGCAATATATGTCTGAAAAAGCGTTTTGTCTGTCTTTGTGCAGTTAGCCAGTTAATGTTATACCGAGAGTATGGAGCAAAGAAAAAATTCACACGCCTGCCCTTCTTTGCATGTGAAGACGGACTTACTCACGACTCCAGCGATTGAGGCTCATGCACCTATCAGATTGCTAAATGTCAATAGCATCCGGTCACATCTCAAATGTCAAAAAAAAAAAAAAAATTGTCAGACTTGTTTGTTCTCTCTTAAATGTGTGGTTGCCAGCTTATGATAAAATGTGTGCATGCCATATTTTTTTGTCCTGCACTTGTGACATAATTTAAATTAATGACCCTGCCATATTTTTTTGTCGGCTCTCAAGAAACCAAATCAACTTTTTCTGTTTTTACCCATATTTTTTATTTACTCCTAAACGATCACCCACCAAATTGAAATTCAACCCATCCGAACAAATCACATTTTCCGACATAACATATTCCGAGACTTCAATCACGGACTCTAAGTTGAATCCACTTTTCATTTTGGATTCAGGTTCGGACTCCACCAACTTTCCTTTAACCCATTTTTTTGTGTTTAAACTAATTTCGGACTCAAACTGTTTTTGTTCGGACTCATCACTTGGATCCACCTCGACCCTTTTTCCTATCTTGGAATCACTCAGGCCCGTTTGATAGTTGCTGACTGAGAAAAGTCTGTCTGGGTAAGAAATCCTGACTAAGTAAGAAATCATATTGTTTGATTCAACATCTGACTGGATGTGTTAACTGATAACAAATGACCATTTTACCCTCATTCCAAACCAACATCCTAAAACATTAATATTTAGAAAGATACTTGCCACCAAACAATTTTAATTTAAAAAATATTAATATTAATATACTTGTATCATTTATCAATGATTAATAACCATTAGAACTAACTATTAAAACATAAAACAACGAACGGACCCGATTTTTATTTAAAGAGTATAATTTATTTCTATAGTGGAAGAACATGTATATTTTAATATTTGAAAATATTTATCTATATTTTCACTACACGATTAACTTCCTTTTTTATAAGTAACACATGTTAATTTAAAATAAAGTAGATTAACTAACAATATGAAAATAATAAACCAACTTTTGACAAACTTGTTAGGATTAAACAGGCCCTATATATAAAAATAAAATTTGATAAGTTTCATGTAAATTGTTACAATATAAATCAAATAAATAAACCTATTTAATATAATACAATATGTGTTTATAACAAAATACTGATACGCTAGCCCATTAATTGAATCACTTAAATAAGCCCAACAAATCAATAATACAGACTCAATACAATTACCGAATTGTCATCTTTTTGGCGTTTAGGGGTTTTAGGAAGCAACCAACGGGAGTTAAAGAAAGCAGAACGATCCAAATTGTTGCGGTCTAAGACGGAGGGGTTTTGGGAGTTCTTCGTGTATAGCGGCTGACTATGCTTTTAGGTCACTGGGAAGGGAACACGAATGAGGGAAGAAAGAATAAAGACGGAGGGGTAGGATGGTCTAATTTCCAGTCAGCGACTGTCAAAGAACTGAACGAGAAAGCAATTTGGTTCAGCTGATCTTACCGAGAAAACACAAATCAAACACTTCCGGTCTGACCGAGTCAGCCCAATTTGCTGACTCGACCCAATCAGACATTTATCAAACATTGCCTCAAGCTGAATTAATTTTTTTTTTTTCTGTATTTTGTCCATCCATTTTTCGAGTCCAATTTCCATTCCGACCAATTTACCTTCGATCCATCACTTGAATTCAATCTTCACATCTAGATCCACCTCTTGAATTTGGATTCACTTTTTTTCTTTTCGAATTGATTTTTTCTTTTTTTCAAATTGTTTTATTTGTTCCTTTTCAATTTTAAAACCAATTTCCATTTTATTTTTATCCCATTAATTTTTTTATAACAATTAATTTTATTTAATACCCAATATTTTTTTAAACCCATTAAGTTTTTTTAAAATCAATTATGTTATTTAACACCAATTTTAGCCTTATGGTTTAAAGCTTCATTCTTCTTGTTGATTACGAGTGAAGACACATTTATTTCAGAGATTATTATTTGTGTGCTCTTTCTCTTTCGAGAAACTCGTATTTACAGTGTCAGATTTATGTGTTTTAGAGATTCGGATCCACATATTTTCATTCGGAAACTTGCATGATCAACAACTTTTTCCGACGTTTGGATCCTTCCGATGTTCATATTTTACTTCATTTGGACTGGTTACATATGGTCTCGAACCATCATTCAGACCGATTAGAGATTTAGACTAGTTCATTTCGACCTTGATTGGCGAGTCATTGGTTGTGCTTTGGGAGTTCGGGTTTGTATTTCGGTTATCAACATTACTTCGGTTCAAAATTTATGGTTCTTCAGCAGCGAGTTTTATCATATATATATTCTACAATGTTTATTCAGTTCGGCAATACATCTTCAAGTCTACCCATGACTAGAAAAATAATATCATCGTTTTACAGGTAGATGCTCACATCAAGGGGGAGTGTGCGATGTTGCATCATATCTGACATATTCTTTTGCCTAGTTTCATGATTATTTTTTATCTTTATTGCATGGTCGATCAAAAATAGGGGGACAATCATGAGCATCCATTGTAATTTTATTATCGGAGTTTGAATTTTAGAGACATTTGAAGACGGAGATTGATTTAGTATTGTGATGTGGCACTGATTTTTGATCTTTACATATCGAATTTTTGGCATTACTAGATGTTCTTTGGATTACAATTATTTATCTTCAGACTCTACATTTTGGGATGTATCATTTGTGTTTGCATACGGATCAGGTCTTATGATTGTTTGAGTTTGGATCTGCGATACTTTGAAGACAAATATTCTTTTAGTGATGCGACGTGACAATGATTTTTGATCTTTTGATCAATTTTTTTGGCATTGCTAGATCTTTATTCAGATCCATATTACTTATTATTTAGACTTTACTTTGGGATGCTTCACATTTTTAGCAGGTTATTCTTCAGAAATTATTTGGTGCATTATCACTCGAGTTCGGAATGTTGAAGACGTGTGATCCGAAATTGTGCTCTTTGGTTCAACAGTCGAGGGGAGATTGTGAATATGATTAGTTTTTGGGGACTGATCAATTTCGAAGATTGGGATTTCATTTTTTTTTCAGAGATTGGGGTCCTCTGTGAGTTCTTTGATGCTAGAGATTGCATTTCTAGATGCTGAGATCACGATAACTTCAGCTCTATCGAGACACTTCAGCACCAAATCCTACCCATCGAATGTTCTACCTATTATCATTGCTTATTACCCTCACAATTTTCGAGCATTTATGGGAGATTGTTAGAGCATGAAAATGCTCTACAATGTTGACTGATTTATTAGGTTAGAATATTCCATTATATGAGAATATATTTCCTTTACTAGTATATAAAGTGGAGGTGAGTGGTCATTTATGTAAGAGTGCACTTATGTAGACTTTAGACTAGAGAGAGTTTGGACGGGGTCTCTCCCCATCCATGTGTAACATTCCAAAATACGGGCCGAAAATTTCATTTTTAACTAAACACTCTACAAAACATTTGTAAATAAAACATTGTCTGATCAAATCATTTCGCATCCATACATCGTGTTTGAAAACCAAAATACGAAATCAACCAAAAGTCAGAGTACAATCCCAAAACAATCTCGGAAGGCGGAAAAACAGAGTGTGTGTATGATGTGTTGCTACCGCGCCAACTCCTTCCCCTTCGAAGAAGAGGTACCTAAAACCAAAACTAAAAACTGTAAGCACGAAGCTTAGTGAGTTCCCCCACTGTACCCCATACCATATAACCACATAACATACATATATTGTCAGGCATATCTGGGTGCCCGACCTACCCCTTCGGTCCTCTCGACCGGATACTGACTAGCATAACTGGGTACTGGTCTCCCCTTCGGTCCTTTCGATTGGATACCGGGGACTATTTCACCCCCTACTACTACCACATAACACATATCACATAATCTATCTAGCATAACAGGGCATGACTGCCCCTTCGGCCCTATCGACCGGTAATCTGGGGACTATCTCCCCTGCTGTCACTAGCACATAGCATCATATTATACTAGCACGTAAACATATCACAGGTAGTAGCAACCCTAGATGAATATCACAGAGACAATCATCTAATCATACAGCTCCTACTGGTGGGCCGGCATTGTGGCCGTAGACCCACCGCTACTGGAATGTAACTCACCTCAAAAAGTAGGTGCTGAAAGTCTGCTTGCTAAGCGCCTGACTGCTGAACTGGTAATCCTCCGGCTATAAATTATAAACATAGATTAGCCACTCATAAATACCCTTAGGTCAGATGACTGACCCACCCCTGGTCCAAGGTCAACTCCTTGGTCAAAGTCAACTTCCAGTTGACTGGACTCGCCGAGTCATGGCACAAACTCGCCGAGTCCTTTTCCCACTAACCCAGTCCTACTCGACAGTCCCTCTTCTCACCCACTGAGTCACCTTTAACTCACTACTTGGGACGATAGAACCGAATCGCGATCCGACTCGCCGAGTCCCCACGAGCAAATCTCCTACTCGCTTCCAAATCCTCACCAGAGCATCCTTTATGAGGATTTAGGTTCCTGGGACTATTGTTACACGTTAAATTGCTGGTTCCAAATCCTCACCAGAGCATCCAACACCTAAACCCCTCTTACTCAGTAACAGTTCATATGACCCGCCGAGTTTGAAGTACAACTCGTCGAGTTCCAGGAAATCTTCATAGGACTCACCGAGTTGTTCATCCAACTCGCCGAGTCTAAGACCATCTTCATAGAACTCGCCGAGTTCCACTTTGGGACTCGCTGAGTCCCTTCGACCCACTTCCCTTACAGACCAAATCTGAGACATGCAGCGCTTCCAAACCATAGATCTATGTTCTTAGGGCATGCTTATCACGTAAAGTTGCAAACTTTACGTGCATGTATGGCCCTATAAGCTCCAAAAGGCAAATTCAAGCTCTTTATGAGGTCATACACTCAATAGGGACCTCAATCACTTCATCCACAGAGACTTTATACTTCTAACACGTCCATAAGGTCTAGATCTGAAGTCCTTTCAGATCATAGGGCACAAACACATGGAGTTTGGTGTTTTAGGGCTTGAAAACCACCAATTAGGGACAAAAGGTGATCTAATGAACTAGTGATCAAGGTAGGGACTTTTCTACCTGAATGGAAGCCTCTTGCAGGGTAGATGTCGGATCTACTTCCCCTCCTTGCACTCTTCCACCTCCTTCTTATTCTCTTAAGCTTCAAACTTCCTTCACAAGGCCAAAAATCACTCACAAGGACAAAAGGGGGCTAGGGTTTCACTTTACAGCTCTTCTGAAAGTGTTAGGGACAAGGGAGGCCGAGTTAGATTGTTTAAATAGGGTGCAAACACCCGGGTTAGGGTTTTTGCCCAAACAGGGCCTACCCGCCGAGTCCGGGAACCGACTCGCCGAGTCCAAAGCTTAGACCCCGCGTCTCATCCCGCTCCTACTCGGCGAGTTGGTCCTTCAACTCACCGATTCCAAGGCAAAATGCATAACTTAAGAAATATTAATTACAAGGAATATGTACCAGGAACCAGGTGCTACACCATGAGTGTTCTTCATGTAATATGTTGTTTCTCGCTATATATTCATCACAATTTACTCACATATTTTGTTAATCATTGTTCATATACGATTTTCTTCTTGATATTATTATTCACACCAATCCAATTAAGAAAACGGGAACCTACACATATAACTTTTCGAAGTGATAAGGAGGATTATGCATCTAAACATGACTCAAAACCTGCTCGGCCATAATATACCTGCGATTCCGATACCCTGAACAACTGTTCTGGTGTACAGATGTCATGGAGAGGACCCATAGCGGACATGACAACAGAAGTCGAAAGCATGATCTTGAGCATGTGATTGGTCGTGCACCAGTCGTCACACCTGAAACCCCAACCTATCACGAAGGAAGGAGTTCAGGAAATGATGCAAGCCATGCTAGACCAACAGTTGGAGGAAACAAGGTGACTACTTTAGGAGAATATGGATGCACTCACCGCACCAATTGTGAAACCTGAACTGAATGAGGAACAATCCAAAGAGGGAAGCTACAGTAGGACTGTTGACCAAGCTAAAGCACAAAGGGTTAGAAGGAACAACCCTAATGAGGAGATTGAAAGGAACGAATGCAAGTATAAGGACTTCATGACTGGCTAACCGTCAACTTCTAATGGAAAGGAAGTTTTAATTGGAGTTACATATTAGATTTATGAGATGAAACTAGCCTTCATAACATGTGGTTGCAAGGGTAAGTTGTAGACCACTTATGTTGTGCATTAATTTAGGGGTGGAGCTGTTCATTGGTGGAAAACATTGGGAAATATCATAAGCCCTAACGGGCCGCTACAAATGACATCAGAAAAATTCTTAGTACACTTCAAGCGCAAGTTCCGCTCAAACCAAAACATGATAGAGCTAGAGAATAAGTTTCTGACATTAAAGAAGGGCAACTTGTCTGTTGATGAATACACCAATTCCTTTACAGACAACATAGAGTTCACCTTGCACCTTGTACCCAATGAGCTTAAAAAATCAATAGGTACTCTAAAGGACTACCATAGAAGTACATTGTGCCAGTTAAGTAGGTTGTCACTTTTGAAGCAGCCATCCGGGCTATAAGATACATGGAAAACATGATAAAAGAAAGAACCACCGACAAAGCCAAAGTTGGAGATAAAGTGAAGAGCGAAGGATTCTCAAAATTCGATAAAAAGAGTAAATTATCGAAGTCTGTCCCCAACTACAATAAGTCTGGAAGTAACAAAGAATTAAAGCGGTGTGAAAAATGTAGAAGGAAGCATTTAGCTCAATGCAAGGAAGAAGTGACTTGCTACAAGTACGGAAATCCATAATCCAAGTTGTTGATAAGGAAAAGCACAAGATCGTGTTCGATGTAACCGGAGGAGATCTAGTGGAGGATAAATACAAGACCATGAAATTCATATTTCATACTGAAAAAAGGGAGATGCACAAGTTCTAATTGTGACACATATGATTCTTATCGCAATTCATGGAATTTTACAAGATGATGTCCGAATTTCTATCAATAAGATTTTTTTTTTTTTTTAACAACATTCACTCAAAGGTTATTGATGTAGAAGATTTGGATCAATGGAAGAAAGACGTTTATGTTACACTTTTTGAACTAGAGATGTGCTTTCCACCCTTATTTTTTGATATAATGGTTCACCTCATATCTCATATCGTACAATAAATTAAGGCTTATGGTCCTGTATTCTTACAGAACATGTACCCTTTTGAAAGATAGATGGGTATCCTAAAAGGTTATGTAAGAAACCGTAATCGTCCTAAGGACAATATTATTGAAGGGTATACCTCTGAAGAGGTGACTGAGTTCTGCCAAGGTAATCCTATTAATAATATATTACAGTTCTAATAATTTATAATATATTACATATAATATAATTTTTTTATAGGCTATATGAAAGATGTCGAAAGTGTTGGTGTTCCTAAAACTCGGCATTTGGGTCGAGAAGGTAAGGGAGGAGTCGGTTTGAAAATAACCATGCCAACTTATGAAGAGTTACAAGTTGCACATTTAGTGGTCCTAAAACACATAACATGTCTTATTCCTTACATTGATGAACACATGGACATGTTAAAGTCGAAATACTCGTGTAAGGAACAAATGTGGTACATAAAAAATCATAACGAAGAGTTTTTGAGGTGGATGGAAAGGAAAGTTGCAGAGACTAATGTTGATGAAACCATGAAAAGGTTGGGACGTGGGCCAGATTGTAGATTTAAATCTTATCAAGGGTATGACATTAACGGTTATATGTTTTACACCAAAGATCAAGATGAAAAAAGTACAATGTTGAATAGTGGAGTTATAATGACAACATCAATGACCGAATTCGACAGACGGGATCGTGATACTTTGATAAGAATAGCCAAAGATTCATATTATGGAGCTATACAAAAAATATGGGAGTTGAACTATTATGACTTTGTTATTTGTGTGTTCAAATGTAAGTGGGTGAATAACTGTACATGTGTTCAATTTGATAAAAATGGTTTTACACTTGTCGGCCTTAAAACTAATGGCTATGTATATGAGCCATTCTGTAACGCCCCGATCCTCAGGTATGGTTTAAATAAGATTTCTTGGATTAAGGCCTACTTGACGAGTTGGTTGCCCTACTCGTCGAGTAGCAATGAGGCGGGATCACGTGATAAGTGACCTACCCGACAAGTCCATATTGGGACTCGGTGAATAGGAGCTGGCAGATGAAACCCTAACTCTCGGGGTTTTACTGTAACGCCCGTAGATCAGGGCTAGTCAGTTTAGAGACGATAAACATCAAAAATGACTTTTTGATAGAAGATTATTTAGGATGAATATTCTTAAATAAGTTGTAGTATATGTTACAAGGATTCCGTACATATAAAGAACGCCGAAATCCGAGTTATAACGAAGAAGTTATGATCTGTCGAAGTTTCGCGACAGAACCGACAGGACACAACACGATGTAAATAGTGAATTTATGTTAGAGCGATATTTGGCCTTAGAAATCTAAATAAAATTTGTAGAATACGTTAAACCGAGAGCGTGCATAAAAAGAACGTCAAGATCTGACTTCGTATGAGGAAGTTATGATTTTTTAAGTTTCAGCTTAGCAGTATGCAGCCCAAAACTCGAATATGAGATCGAGTGATTTCTAGCTGAAGCAATCTAAACAAGAATCGAAGATCTCATTATTAGTAGTGTAACGGTAAAAAGACAGACGAAAACGGACGTCAGATGAAGAAGTTGCGAATTTATAACGGAGTTTTTCTGTCCCGGCCTACTAAAATAATATGATAAAAATAAATTCAAAATTAGCCAACGGAGTCTAATTGAAAGTTGTAGAGCATAGTCTCACCTACGTGTGGATATAAAGAACGTTGAAAACGTAGTTCGTATGAGGAAGATATGAATTTCGGAAGTTTTTAAATAATTAAAATATATTTATTTAAATATAAATTCGGATATTATCCGAAGGAGGAGGAATCACCGGTCTGATCCGGATTACGCCCAGCGTAATTCCTCAGTACGCCCAGCGTAATCCGATGATCCAGAACCTATATAAAGGGTGCGAGGGCAGCCGACCTTCTTGCTCATTCTCTCTTCTCTCTCTCCCGTTTTACCTCGTTTTTCGTGCTAGAAATATCCCGAAGCCCGGGTATCATCCCCGAGCCCCGAAGCAAATTCTGAAGCCCCAAAGATCCCGAGAAGTGAAATTCCCGAGCCGAAGCTCTGGCCGCGAGAAGCCCGGTTTTTGTGAAGATCTCCTGGTTTCACCGAAGAATACTACTACAAGCTGTAGTGGTGTCCGATCATCTTCTGATCAAGTGAGTGTGTGGTTACTTTCTCCTAACACATACATATGAAGTATTTGCTTTGAAATACGTGTTATGTGTGTGTATATATATATATATATATATATATATTGTTGTTTATTTGGAGTGAGTGTATAGTTACTTTCTTCTAACACATAAGTATGAAGTATTTGCTAGGAAATATGTGTTATGTGTTTATATATTGCTGTTTATTTGAGATGTTGGAATGAATAAATTATATAGGTTTTAATGAGTTAAACCATATATGTATTTTGTATCTACAAATATGTTGGGTATAACATGGGTAGATGAATGTTGAGGGATAAAAGATGTTGTGAGTAAACATTGACAGCTATAATCTTAGTGCCCAATAAATAAACACCGGCGGCTATGGACTTAGTGCCTATTGGACAAACGATGGTAGCTATGGACTTAGTACTTAATAGGTAAACACATGTAGCTATGGACTTAGTACTTGTTAGGTGTTGGTAGCTATGGACTTAGTACCTGGTAGCTATGGACTTAGTACCTGATAGGAATTGGTAGCTATGGACTTAGTACCTATTAGATAAACACCGGTAGTTATGTATTTAGTACCCAATGAATAAACTATAGCAGCTATGGAATTAGTGCTTTACGAACGAGCATTGGCAGCTATGGATTTAGTGCCAGTCCTATAACCCTGGAAGCAAGGGACTTCGGAATAAACGAATGCGGGATAGATGACTCTTAGGATAGATCCTTAAGAGTAAAGAAGATAATGGGGATGGGTAATTGGGTTGATTGTTTGATTGTTTAAACATAATAATTATATTATTGTGGGTTGAAAACCCTATGTACTCACCAGGTTTCCCAACCTGACCCACTCATCTTATTTATATCACAGGTGTTGATATGAAGTCACATTACACTGAGAGATTAAGGAGATATAAATCACTAGTGATAATGAATGTAAGTTCTGTTTATGCTTATGTTTTTGTATTGACGATGACATCCCAAATGTTTTAAAATGAATAAAAATACTTTTCTTCGGAAATGCTTTGATAACGTATTTATCATGTTTTACTGGGAACAAATTCCGCAACATTTTTATTAAAAGAGGTACTCTGATTTTTATAAAGCATAAACAAAATCGGTATTTTCTGGCCGTGAAAATGGGGATGTCATAGTTGGTATCAGAACATTAGTTTAAGCGAACTAGGAATATGGATTTATTTCGAGACTTAAACTTAGAATGCTAAGCAATGATTGTGAGGAGTGTGTCGAATAAATTTAGGTAATACACCTGAATAGACACAAGCACTAGCTTATTTTTGGAATGATGCCTAAATTGCTTTTACGTGCTAAATGATTTGTTATGTTTTATGTTATAGTTTGATCGGATCTATGGTTTGTTGCCAACCGGATCTGGAAACCTTATGTGTTTAGGATTCTAAACATACGAATACGATATTAGAACTAGCATATAAACGTTACGGAGTGATAAGGATGATTTAAAACGTCAATCCTAAATTAAGATCTAGATTCACCTTATTCGGTGTATAGATCAAAATGGAAAGAACCCGCAGTGGAGATGGGAATATAAATGGGAATAGGAATCAACCCCCGGTGATTCAGCAAATACCTGTTGTAGTAGAATATGTACCCGAGCCAATCACCATGGCTGGAGTACAAGCCATGATTCGGGCTATGTTAGCTGAACAATGGGATGAAATGAGGCGGATGTTGAATAGGGACGAACCTACTATGCCCATTGAGCAACCCGAGCTGATTCCCGAGCAATCAGAGGAAAGGAACTACGGACGCCAAGTAAGTCAAGTAGGGACTCAAAGTGAACGAAGGGGTGGCCCGGAGAGGAGAAACGACAAGGATGTGCGAATGTACAAGAATTTCTTGGGTGCGAAACCACCGAGTCTCTCTGGAAGCCTGAAGCCGGTTGAGATTATGGATTGGATCTCCGAGATGGAGATGGTGTTTGAGAGCTGCAGCTGTAGTGAGAAACAGAAGACTATCTTCGCAGTAAGACAACTGAAAACTAGAGTCTTGAGATGGTGGAAGGTATTGGCAGATACGATGCCACGAGGAGAAGCCCTAAGATGTCATGGGAAGAGTTCTTGGAATAGTTGAAAATGCAGTACTGCTCAGAGATAGACCTAAACAACGAGTTTTAGAACCTGAAGAAAGGGAAGATGAGTGTTGATGAGTGTGCCACCGCATTCACCGAGAGGATGAAGCTATTTCCCTACTTGGTTCCTACTGAACTCTCAAAGATTGATAGGTTTGCTAACGAACTGCCCACAGACTTTGGCTCAATGGTTAAAATGGCAACTACTTTGAAAACAACCGTTAGAGCAGCTAAGAATGTAGAGACCTAGATAAGAGAAAAACGTCTAGAAAGATATAAGGCAGGAGAAAAGCGGAAGTTTGAAGGATCTTCAAGGTCCAACAAGGAGATCAAATTCTCAAAGCTTGGAGGAGGAGAAAGAGGTGAAGCGAGATGGTGTGATAAATGCAAGAAGAAGCATTATGGGAAGTGAAACGAAGAAGTGACTTGTTACAAGTGTGGAAGGACTGGTCACTACTCCAAGGATTGTACACATAATGATAAGGTATGCTATGGATGTGGAGGCAAGGGGCACCTGTCTAGAAATTGCCCAAAGAAAAACGAAGCAGCAAGGCTAAACACACCACCAAGGCTAAGGGCATTCCACATGATCCTCGACGAAGCGGAAAACAACATGGGGAACCAAGGATGAGGAATTCATACCCTAAGACCGAGTTATGAGGTAGCCAAAGAGATAGAACCATATGATGTAGCCTATTAGAGACATAGTCTAGGGTGAACTTGAACACCTATGTAATAGTTTCAAGAAATAATAAAGCCTTCGTTTTGTTATCTGATGTGTTAAACTGTTATGTGATTTTCTTGCATGATGACTTGGAAAACTGCGAGACAATACTTGGGACGAGTATGAGTAGGTGTGAAAGGTAGTAGATGCATATACTACCGGAAGCACATGACTCACGCTTGGATTACGGAAAATCACAAGGCTACCAAGAAGCTAGTAATTGATTCCGTTTTATTCAAGTATGTCGTTACCATCGTTTCGGTAATGACTAAGAAGATTGTTGGTATTCCGACCCTAGTGGTCATATCGAATTGAGTCCGACTACGCTTAGTATGTTATGTGGTTTGGAAAATCAAGTTCGATGTAGCATCTGACTTAAGACGGAAGATTGGAATAAAAAGCGATCAGTAGAGGTATCGTGAAAAGTTGCTTGTAGCTATAAATGCTACCTTTTAAGATGTGGTTAGAACATGAAGGAAGGTATAGTCTGTTCTGGAATTTGAATCTAAAAGACCTGATTCCAAGCGATGCATCATACGATGAGAGGTCGTTAGAATATGACCCATCGGTCTATTTTGATAATCGAAGGAAGAAACTTATCTCAAGTTTCTTAAAGAAGGAGTCTCCAATAAAGATCGAGATCTCGACATGAAGATCATGATTGGAAGTCTAACATGAGATAGAGAGCGGGTCCAAGATCGGGCACCACCTACAGCCAAGAAGTCATAGAGTTAGATACTCGTTCGAAGAAACATGAAAGTTACGGTTATTACTTAGGATGAAGAAATAACGTATGGATTCATCATGTGAGTCCTGTTTCGTTGATGATTCTGGGACGTAATCTTCCTAAGGGGGAGATAATTGTAACGCTCGTAAATCCGGGCTAGTCAATTTAGAGATAATATGGGTCGAAAACGACTTTTCGACAAAACATTATTTAGAATAAATAATCTTAACCAAGTTTCAGAATATGTCTCAATGGTTCCGTACATATAAAGAGCGCCGAAATCCGAGTTATAACGAAGAAGTTATGGCTCATCGAAGTTTTTCGGCAAAACCGGCACGACACCAGGAGACATAAAATCATGAATTTACGATAGAAGACTTTTTGGCCTTAGTAATATAAACCAACGTTGTAGTATACGTTAAACCGAGAACATCCATAAAACGAACACACAAATCTGACTTCATATGAGAAAGTTATGATTTTTCTAAGATTCGGCTTAGCAGTGCACGGCCCGAAACTCGAATTTTAGTTCGAGCGATTTTTGGCTTATGCGACCTAAATGAGAGTTGAACATCTCATTAATAGGAACTCAACGGTAAAAAGAAAGACGAAAACGGACTCCGTATGAAGGAGTTACGAATCCTTCGCGGTCATTTAACAGTCTAAACTCCTCCTACTGTTAAACTTGAGATCGGTCGAGAATTAGCCAACAAAGTCTAAATGAAAGTTGTAGATCTTGTTTTTACCTACGCGTGGATATAAAGAACGTCGAAAACGGAGCTCGTATGCGAAAGTTATAAATTTTTGAAAATCGGCTGATTTCCACCCTGTGTGCGATGCCACGTGTCAGCACCAGGCTGTGACTTGGAGCCCAAGCTCACTCACAACGTGAACATCAAGAGATTCACGACGTGAAACTTCCTCCAGCCCCTATAAATAAGTGGTGAGGCCTCCATTCATTCTCACACCTTCCTACTTCTTCCCCTCTCTCTCTCTAGAACCTCTATCTAGCCCCCGACCCCCCCCCCCCCCCGAAAAGCCTAGGGAACCTCCCTAGCACGAGGCGAAAGCCCCGGAGCGCCCGACGGCTCCGAGAAGAAGAGCCTTTCGGCTCAGGAAAGATGCTCCAGCGGAGCCCGATTTTCTATAAAACCCGCTGTAAGTGAGCTACGCCTACGTAATTTTTAATGTAGCTTTTATTTAATTAAAGTAACGTTATTAGGAACTTATAATAATTATTTGGGCTATTATTATGAGTTATATATTGTTGTTTAACGCTTATATATAATAATAATAATAATAGCTAGATTATTAATTAGCCTCTATGAATATTAGACTAAACACTAGTGGTAATTATACTAGGTTTTGTTGAAGGAAATTGTTTTAAGAAGTAACGAAGTGCTGTCCGAGTGCTGAGTCACCACCTTAACAAGTGAGTGCATAGTTACTTTCATCTTACACATAGATATGAAGTATTTAATATAAATTACATGCAATGTGTGCATATTATCTGTATACTTGCTATCTATGTTGCATGAATGTTTTTATACATGTTTTAATTGATTTAAACTGTATACGTATTTTATATCTACAAATATGTTGGGTATAACATGGGTAGATAAATGATGAGAGATAAAAGATGATGTGAGTAAACATTGACAGCTATAAACTTAGTGCCCAATAAATAAACACCGGCAGCTATGGACTTAGTGCCTATTGGACAAACGATGGTACCTATGGACTTAGTACTTAATAGGTAAACACAGGTAGTTATGGACTTAGTACTTGTTAGGTGTTGGTAGCTATGGACTTAGTACCTGGTAGCTATGGACTTAGTACCTATTAGAGAAACACCGGTAGCTATGAATTTAGTACCCAATGAATAAACTATAACAACTATGGAATTAGTGCTTTACGAACGAGCATTCGCAACTATGGATTTAACGCCATTCCTATAACCCTGGAAGCAAGGGACTTTGGAATAAACGAATGCAGGATAGATGACTCTTAGGATAGATCCTTAAGAGTAAAGAAGATAATGGGGATGGGTAATTGGGTTGATTGTTTGATTGTTTAGACATAATAATTATATTATTGTGGGTTGAAAACCTTATGTACTCACCAGGTTTCCCAACCTGACCCACTCAGCTTATTTATATCACAGGTGTTGATATGAAGTCACATTACACTGAGAGATTAAGGAGATATAAATCACTAGTGATAATGAATGTAAGTTCTGTTTATGCTTATGTTTCTGTATTGATGATGACATCCCAAATGTTTTAAAATGAATAAAAATACTTTTCTTCGGAAATGCTTTGATAACGTATTTATCATGTTTTACTGGGAACAAATTCCACATCATTTTTATTAAAAGAGGTACTCTGATTTTTATAAAACATAAACAAAACCGGTGTTTTCTGGTCGTGAAAATGGGGATCAGAAAAACCTCATTGCTTATCATCAAGACATTAATGAACCTTTTCAAGATGGTTTACTTGATATGGTTAGTCTTACAAACCTATTTTATGCTTCGATTTATTATGTTTGTTTTTAGATTTTTATGTTTGTATATAATCATATCTAAGTACTAATGTTTTTTTGTTTGTTTTTAGATATTATCTATGAATCCGCCACAAGTAGATTTAAATGCACCCGCAGCCGGAGCCGGAGCTGAACCCGAACCCGAACATGAACACGAATAAGAAATCCGAATCCGAATCTGAATCCGAACCTGGACCCGAACCCGAATTCTATAAACTTGAAGACCCTGAGCTGTGTATAGCCTTGAGAAAAGTACAACAATAAAGACCTAAAATTCTATCTATTGCTTTTCAAGTATGACAATTTTTCGGGAATGCAAATGTCACTAATATTTTTTCACCCAAAGGGATGTATCGCCGCAGGGTTCAAGTTACCATCGCATATATCCAGGCATTACAACTATTTTTGAGAGATTTGCTTTATTATAGCCTTATGCATTGGTTTGCGATGTAATATTTTTTAATACGGTATAATAACATTTTAGATATAATTAATTTTACTAACAATGTGTAATAACATTTTAGATATAATTAATTTTACTAAAAAGAACCTGTTGCCCGTCTGTAACACCCAAAGTCAGGAAGGCCAAGAAAGGAAAGGAAACCCTAATTTTAAGGGACGACTCGGTGAGTCCAAGGAGGAACTCGGCGAGTCCGAGCGGGATCCGGGTCGAGGAGTAAGTGACCGACTCAGCGAGTCGGCCAAGGAGACTCGGCGAGTCTGGTCTGTGCGAGGAAAACCCTAAATTCGGGACTTGGAGCCTATTTAAACGTCTCATTCTCTCCTTAAGGTTCTTTACTGCCTCTTTCACCCAGAACATCGAACCCTAAGCCCCATTGTTGCTCATTCAAGCTTCCAAGCCATTTTTGAGTGATTTGAAGGAAGAAGAAGAAGGGGAATCATTGAAGTTTCAAGGATTGGCCTTAGGTCTGAAGATTGGGGAAAACTTCTGAGTTATTGAAGGTATTAAGTCATTTCCCTCCTTTAGATCTATTATGGTTGTGAGTTTTGGGGGATTTTTAGCCATGATTAGCTATCCATTTGAGTTAGAAGCCAGATCTGAAGTTGCTACTTCGGATCTAAGCATATTATGGTCTTGAGAAGCATAAAGTATTTGTCCTTGAGTTGATTATGGAGCCTCTTTGCCTTAAACCCTAGTTTATGGTGTATTTTTCCTAGATCTCCTTCTATACACGTAAAGTTTGCAACTTTACGTGAGGAATAGGCTTAGGAAGGGTAGATCTATAGTTTGGAGTCCATGCATGACTCAAAAGTCCTCTGCATGTATGAAGATCTGAATGGACTCGGCGAGTCCTTTAAGTGGACTCGGAGAGTAGCATGAAGATTTGGAGGAACTCAACGAGTGGGATGAACAACTCGTCGAGTCGGATGGAATTGGGCAGGAACTCGGCGAGTTGGAAGAACAACTCGGCGAGTCTATTGAAGGATGTCTTGGACTCGGCGAGTCTGTTCTTGGACTGGCGAGTCAGGTCGCGAAACCCCAAACTCTTCAAGTTGAGACTCGAGTCAATGATTCGAGTGGAGACTCGGTGAGTTGGACAGGTCAGGACTCGGAAATCGATAGGCTCGGCGAGTCATGGACTGACTCGGCGAGTCGAGTCGCGAATGGAAGGACTCTGAACATATGAACTCGATGAGTAAGTAGGGTGACTCGGCGAGTAGGCTTGACTTGGATGGTTGACTTTGACCAGGACTTTGACCTTGACCAGGGTTGACTTGGTTGCCTTTCGGGGGTCAGTTAGACTTAGTGTTGCATTGATATTGGTAGCTCGGGGAGCGAGTGGAGCAGGAGTTTAGAGAGTTGCTGGGCAGCGGCTAGTGGGATCATCAGCAAGTTCAGCCAGTGCAAGTGAGTTTCCCTTTGTGTGAATGGGTCTAAGGCCACAATGCCGGCCCATGTAGTTATGAGTAGAAGACCCAGGGGTTAGCCCTAGGCACCGTATGCTAGTATGATATTCAGGACGAGGTCCAGTGGTAGCAGGCGGGTGCCCAAGGAATGGTTTATGTGATAGTTTATACTTGTTGTCTGTGTGATGCTTGTATGTACCTGGTAGGGAGGTGAGTGTGGGCGAGGTCCCGTAACTCACCAATAGCAGAGTCTGGATGGTATTCCACATCTCACTAGCAGCAGATCAAGGGCGAGGCCGGAGTTAGGAAAAGAGTGAGTGTGGGCTGGGCCCATATCTCACAATCAATAGGAGCATGGACGGGGTTCCATGACTCATCAGTAGCAGGGCAGGGGCGAGGCCCAAGATAGGCGAGGCCTTAGGACAGGATCAGTTCGTATGTGTTTAGCTTATGTGTTGTGATATGTTTATGTGTTATTATTTGTTGGCGGGAGAGGCCCTGTGACAGGCGAGGCCTAAGTGAAACAGATCTGTATCCGAGCGGGGGTGGCCCAGTATGTGTAGTATGTGGTTATGCATTGTATGTGGTAGGGTGGGGAACTCACTAAGCTTCGTGCTTACGGTTTTCAGTTTTGGTTTCAGGTACTTCCGGTAGCGGAGGGAAGAGCTCGGGGTGATCGCATGGCACACACCATAAATTAGACAGCCTGGGAATGTTTACTCTGATAACGAACATGTGTTTTTGGAAATTAATACTCTGTTTATGTTTTGGATTGATGACCTTGCTTAAAGTAATGTTTTATTAAAAGAATTTTTTAGTCTTGAATTTTGGGACGTTATACCGTCGTTGAACATATCAAAGAAGTATTTTCGTATCATAAAGCCAAAAAATATGTTCTTGCTTCATATTTACAGAGGTACTTTTTTTCTTTTCATAATACGTTCACATACATATACACACTACACATATATGCTTACTTATTAAATAATTCTTATTTTTGCAGTAAACATTGAGTGCTTTTTATCGTATGTTCGGAAAGCAAATGTGGTTATCTTCTTGATTCTTTAATTTATAAAATGAACAAGGAAAAGAAAAATAATGATTACCTCTTTGCTTCTTTAATTGATAATGTTTTCCCAGACGATTTAATAAGTAGGAAATTGTAAATGTATGTTTTCTATTAGTTTTTATCAGTATATTTCAATTGGTTTGAAATAGTTATTGTGAATTAAGTATAGTGCTACAAACAAAATTATGAATGTGAATGTAGATTTATAGTAATAAAACATATGAAGGAGTTTGTTGAGATCATTCAACATGATTTAGAAAATAAAGTAAGTATTTTGAATATATTTTAAATATTAGTATATTAGTGTGTGTGTATATATATATATATATATATATATATATATATATATATATATATATATATAATTTTTTGTTTGTTGCAGTTTTGGAAAAAAATAAGTTTTGCTTGGCCAATAAACTTGAAGACATACTCTTAGAAATAATACCTCATTTAATTGACATGGTGAATAATGGTCGGAAAAGAACTTTCTAGGAATTATAATGTTTTGTGTTTTATTATAACTAAAATGTAAATAAGAAATTATTAGTTTTTTATATGATGATATTGTTTTTGTTTAATAGTATGTTTTTGTTTATCAATGATTTGTTTTAATGATCTGCTATTTTTAATAGTGTAGGATCTATTTGTTGTGCCATCGTTTAAGCAATAATGCTTTTATCGATTTTTTTAATAATGCGTTTAAGAGTGCATTTTTTTTTGTGCTGTATTTTAATAGGGCGGTTTTATATTTTTTTTATGTTATTCTTTAATAGGGCGGTTTTGTATTTTTTGATGCTATTATTTAATAGAGCGATTCCTAATTTTTTGGTACGATTTGCGATTTTTACTTAGATATTTTATAAGACGGTTTTTCACATTTTTCTAATGTGGTTTACAAACCGCATCAACAAATATTGTTATTTTTTGATGCTATATTTGTTGGTGCGGTTAGAAACCCACATCAACAAATAATAATAACCGCATTATTAGACCTCCTCTGTACTAGTGTTTGACACTACAACATTCTAGCGTTTAGTTTAAACAAAATGTACAATTCCAAAAGCTACTTCATATAGCATTTAACAAAACGCTACAAACTAGAAGCTACTGGGTACCAACTAGTTTTGCCGAACACGCCCTTCAAGTTTTACAAAACAGTTTGGTTTCCTACTCGGATACCATCTTAAATTTCGTTCATTCTTATTTTTACAGAGATAAAAAAAGGTTATTTAAATACAATACAATAAATGATATAAAAAGATCCGATACCGAGCTAGAAAATAGGAAATAAATAACAAGAATAAAAATCAAATCCAATATAAAAAACATGGTTCCTTTTCTGAAAATTTTCATTTGAAAAGGATTGATATGCAAATATACGCGTGCGTAGAGTTTCCATCCAAAAAAATCATTTGGGAAGCGATTGGGCCCACATCCATCCCTCGTCTTCTTTCTTCCCATTCTACTCTCCATATCTTGTCTGTTGAGCAAAAGATCCATTGTCTTCATCCTTGCTGTTAACGATTCGGCAGAGTTGTTCAAAAAGCAGAAAAATCGAATATTAGATGGCTTTTCAGGAGATGCACAACTTTTTCTAGTCACCCATTTGCGATATGGATTTCGTTTTTGCCAAGAAGCAAAAAAAATCGATGATTCGAGAGCATTTGAGATTTTCAGGCTATGTTTTACGATTTCTTTGAACACAAATGCTAGATTTTACGCTATACATGTTCTTGCAGAAAATTATTCACTCTAGTCTCTATACCAGCATTATCAAATTTCGCAGTTCACATAAACAGAGATTCATGGAAAGTTTTCAATCACAAATTTATCACCCTTTCAAACGAAAGAAATAGTGCTTCCTCTTGATGGTTTCTTTGAAAACTTCCCAAACTAGATCTGGTTTGTGTTATTTGGAGGAAGAACGAGATATAGAAAGAGATCTAGAACCTTCGAATTCCGATCGTCGGAGGGAGAACGGGATGGGAAAGACGGTGCGATTAGTTGCAGCCTTATGGGGAAGGAAAAACCAGAAGGTTTATGTGATAGTTTATACTTGTTGTCTGTGTGATGCTTGTATGTGCCTGGTAGGGAGGTGAGTGTGGGCGAGGTCCCATAACTCACCAATAGCAGAGTGTGGATGTTGTTCCACGTCTCACTAGCAGCAGATCAGGGGCGAGACCCGAGTTAGGAAAAGAGTGAGTGTGGGCTGGGCCCGTATCTCACAATCAGTAAGAGCATGGACGGGGTTCCATGACTCATCAGTAGCAGGGCAGGGGTGAGGCCCAGGATAGGCGAGGCCTTATGACAGGATCAGTTCGTATGTGTTTAGCTTATGTGTTGTGATATGATTATGTGTTATTATTTGTTGGCGGGCGAGGCCCTGTGACAGGCGAGGCCTAAGTGAAATAGGTCTGTATCCGAGCGGGGCTCGAAGCCAGGCGGGGCCATTATAGCGGGTGAGGCCCGAGGTAGGGGGCGAGGCCCAGGATAGCGGGCGTGGCCCAATATGTGCAATATGTGGTTATGCATGGTATGTGGTAGGGTGGGGAACTCACTAAGCTTCGTGCTTACGGTTTTCAGCTTTGGTTTCAGGTACTTCCAATAGCGAAGGGAAGAGCTCGGGGTGATCGCATGGCACACACCATAGATTAGACAGTCTGGGAATGTTTACTCTGATTACGAACATGTGTTTTTGGAAATTAATACTATTTTTATGTTTTGGATTGATGACCTTGCTTAAAGTAATGTTTTATTAAAAGAAATTTTTAGTCTTGAATTTTGGGACGTTACAAGTTGGTATCAGAGCCTTGGTTTGAGGGATTCGGGCATACTCTCGGGTGTGCCTGAACTCAAACTATGGGGTCGGATAAAAAGTTTTCAAAAATGAGAAAACAGTTTTGTAAAAAGAAAGTTTTTAGAATGAAACAGTTTTTGAAAAGCAAAAGAATTCAGAAAGAAAAGAACTTTGAAAAGAGAAAAGGGGTGTGGTGCATGCAATCAACCGAGCTCAAGTAAGTACCCCAAAATACCCATACAAGTTTATGTTATGATTATCAGTTAATAGAACAACATGCTAGATTAGGACTAAGGATATAGGGATGATGTCGTATGTGCCTGTTATATGTGCTTTTGAGCTGCATGATAGTGCTGATAAGACAGTAGTAGGATAGCATGTTTAGGTTATGCCTGAGTGTATGAGTTTGTGTGAGTCTATGAGTTTGTGTTGCATGCTAGTTCAGATTCTTTCTATGTGGATATGATTGCTTGAGTATGTTATGGTTAGATTCTCCCTTGTCTGAATGCTGCTTACTTTGTGCATTGTGGGATTCTGAGTGATGGGAGTTAGCCATTTGGTACACATGACACGTCACATGTGATCAGGGTTGAATAATATGAAAGTGTTGGATTTGGTCCTATTGTGCAGCTCTTGTTTGAGTCCAACCGTTGTAGGGATGAGTCTTTTACTTGAAGGATTATCTGAGCCTCGTCACATGTGATGGTATCCAGGTGATGGCTAATTGGCATCACAAGGAGACCTTCAACAGCTGAGGACTGGTTTGAGTTGAGTCATAGGTTTCCCTAGGGTAAGCCTAGGATGAGATAGTGTTGGGAGCAGTAGTAGTGGATAAGGGACCTGGTGGAGTCGAAGCAATTCTTCAGGAAAGTACAGATAGATGTGGAAGGTAGTATGGGCCCGTACTACTGAAAGCAGAGGATCCGTACTCGATTCGGGAAAGGCTGAGACAAGACCGGGGACCTGGTAGGGTGTGTTTGGGTCTCCCAGCAGCGATCATTATTTTGATTGAGTGTGTATTTTATTTTCAGCATGGTGACGTTGCGAGAGAGACCAGCAGGCGGATCAGGCGCCGGAGAGGGATCAGGCTCGGGTTCAGGGGCCGAGCAGCTCGAGGAGCGAATGAGGGAGTTGATATCCGCCGAGGTTATGCGCAGTATTCTAGATCAGACTCCTGTGATCTTTGGCACAGTCAAGGAGGGTATATTGGAGATTTTGGATGAGAGGCGGGGAGCCTTCCGTACCGAGATGATGGCTTTGATGGGAGCGCGTACCTTAACGTTTCGAGAGTTCAGGGCTTGCGGGGCACCAGATTATCATGGGGCTAGGGACCCCATCGCTAGCAGCAGATGGTTGGTTGATGTTGCCAACGCGTTCCATTCGAGCCAGTGTCCTGAGGAGGACAAGGTCAGACTCGCTTCCTGTCTTCTGAAGGACAGAGGGAGGGATTGGTGGGAGGAGATTGGCCATGCTCTGGGGGATGATGCCGCGTTGGACGCGATGACTTGGAGCGATTTCTCGGCCAGGTTCAGGGCAGAGTTTTCGCCAATTATTGAGGTGCAGCAGTTGGCACGGGAGTTTCAGGATTTGACGCAGACCACTGAGACTGTGGCGGAGATCACCGCCAAGTTCAGGGAGAGGGCTCTTCTTGTACCGCAGTATGTCGTGGATGAGGAGATGAAGAAGGCCCGATATCACGAGATGTTGAGGGCGGACATCAGGGAGTTCGTGAGCAGGTCCGGCTGTAAGACGCTGGAAGATATGATTTCTCGGGCTAGAGAGAGGGAAATTGATTTGGAGAAGATCTGGAAAAGGAAGCCGGATGAGGTTCAGGTAGCCGCGGGATCGGGCAAAAGGCTCAAGGGATCGGATTTGAGATCGAGGGATTATCAGTACCGCAGCCGATGCGGGAAGTGTGGCAGGGCACACGGGGGCGCGTGCAGGAGTGGTAGCGGTGGTGAGTCTGGCTGCTTCAAGTGCGGTCGGACTGGTCATTTTAGCAGGGATTGTACTGCTACCACGACATAGGGATCAGACTTGATATGTTTTCACTGCAATCAACGGGGCGACAAGAAGGCCCAGTGCCCCAGTTTGTTTTCAGCAGGACGGGTGATGACACCTGCCCCCTGCAACTTTAAGGATCACAGACAGCCGTTAGGGCCGTGCAGAGGCGCCTGCGGTAGGAGGCAAGGCCTTTCAGATGACTACCTTAGAGACGCGAGCAGCATCGGACGTTGCAGGTATGCAATTTCCGTTTTCAGTTCTTTTATTTGTGCATGATTATATTGTTATGGTTCTGCATCATTATCGGTATGAGTATTTTATTTTTGTGCGGCTTGCTTGTGATCGAGTTATATGCCATCTGCATACCTTGGATATTGAATGGTAGTTAAGGGATGTGCTCTATTGGGGAAGGTTGCTTAGGATGCAGTAACTGTAGCATGCCTGGGAGGGACTTGGTATGTCTCGCTAATTCGGAGCCGTATGATTTTAGAAATGGATTGGTTAGATCCCTAGCTATGGTAAGCTTGGGGATTCCTCAGCAGGTTGTTTATGGAATGGTAGCGAGGATGAGGATTTCTTTTCGAGCATTGAGCAGCAAGGGTTAAGCAGGATCGAAGTGGGGGACAATCCTCCGAGCGAGAATGGATAGAAAAGTAGGACTAGAGGGATAGAGGCGGGTGAGACCCGTGGGCGAGGCCCGTGAGTTTTAGCAGCATAGGTGGGACCTGGTAGGGACCTTAGTGTCAAGGTAGGGGATCGGGGATCCCAGGATTGTAGTGCCTGAATGGCAGAATAGATTGAGCGGTTATAGGTGGTCAAAGTTTTTTCGAAGTCGCTGGGAGCGACTAGGAGTTGTGTTTGGTCTAGTTACCGGTGGGAGCTGGTAATCCAGATATTGATAGGTTGGTAGGGACCAGGGTGGTCTCAGTTCATCCGGAAGTCAGATGAGGAATAGCATAATTTTCAGTCAGTAGCAGTGCGGGTAAGCAGTCTATGGTGAAATTCAGTTAGCTGATCGTGGGGTGCTTGACACCAAATTATAATATAAAGAAATGCCCATTGGATACTGGCGATAATGACCCGAACTAGAGGTAGTGGGAGTAATGGATTGGTGAAGATAGGATCTTCACAGTGACAGAGGAAATAGTTGGTTATGGAGCATTGCCTTGGGGACGCAAGGAAATCACGCAAGGAAAGAAGGGGTGAACCCCTATCGGTTCAGTGCAGTACTCGGTGAGTACCAGAAGGATTATCGGTTGAGTAAGTTGTGTTTCCAGAATGTTCAGGGTCAAGGTTGACCCAAGATTATTATCCACAAGGATTAATGTTAGTCGGAATGACCAGACGGAAGACCAGCTGTCACACCCCAAAACCGAGAACGGCGAAATACGTTCTGGGGTGGAGGACGTCATGTACAGTATCATAACAATTGCATAATAGTAAAAACAAGCGACAATAACCATTGCATTTATATAGTAAATTTAATTACAAACGTGTTCTGTAAAGTTTAATAGACACCAAAAGTATAACAAAAATAAAAGATGGGTCTTGTATGTGCTCCATCTTCTCCAAAAGTTGCACCTGTACCTGTCTATCTTTAACCTGAGGATACAAGTTATTTTGAAAACGAGTATCAGCATAAAGCTGGTGAGTTCATAAGAATTTAGTGTCGTTTTTGTGTAAAAGTGTTTACAAACTTATAGTATAAAAACTGAAACTTATGTTTATGAGTAGTAGAAATCCCTAGAAAATCCTATATTTTCCAGAAAAGTACATTGTAAGTTAAATCCTTTGAGTTGTGTGTAAGTATTATCATTGAAAACCTTCAGTTGTAAAAGTACGATAATAAATCTCATATGAGTAACATAGATGAAGAAAAGTTATGCCTGTTGACAGTAGTAGTGGTGCAACTTCCATTAGTAATAGATAATTACTTACTTCGGGATGTTAGCTTAGACTTAAGTCACAGTGTATTAATTTGGATAAAGGTGTAACCCCTCATGTAACCAGACTGGATGATAATAGAGAACCCGATGATCTTCCCGGTCATGCGTAGTGTAGTGATGTATGCCACCCCTGGGCCTAGTCGGCTCGGACTGTAGATAACAGTCGGGATGTAATAGTGTCCGCCCCGTATAGATCTATTCATGTAGTGTTGCCTTCCTTCCGGAAAGCCCTGGTCACATGGTGTAAGCATGGTAGAGTGTCTTATAGAGGAATAGTGTGTTATACTCTGGATTAGTATATTCTCTTGTGTTATAGTATAGTAGACTTTTAGTGTAGTTCATAGAGTGTTCTCTTATACGTGTATTAACTTGTAATAGTAACAGTTATAGTAAGTATAGTAGTAGTAGAGGTAACGAGCAGTAGTCTTAAGTATACCTATTATAGTTAACTAGAGTGTATGATTTCTTGCCTTTGAATAACAAAGGTATTGAATAAGATGAATACTTTCATATCTAACACAAATGTATATGATATATAACTAAGAAATCAACGACAGTCGGATGGATAACAGATACCCTAAGACCACATCAAACAAGAATAGGAAATAAGGCGAGCTATCGGTCCTAAGTCCTTCAAGTCTTACTTATATAAATATATTAGTGTAGATATATATTTTAAAAGAAAAGTAGTTTAAACACAGTTTTGAAAATAGTTTATCAACAAATAAATCTTAAAAACGTATTTAATAATTAATTAAAACAGTTTTATTGGTAAGTAGCTAAAAGTGTAGAAAAATCCCTTTTGATGATAATTTGTGAATCGCATATGATTTGATAATAAAACTTGTAGAATTATACTTGTAACACCCCCCCCCCTAAAACATGTAAAAACATTGAAAAGGTTCATTAAAGGGTATGAACTCACCTGCAATGAGTAGATCGGGTGGATGTGTCGGATGAGCGCTTGGTGTCAAGTAAAGACCTGTACACCCTTTATGACCCTAGTAACATATGAAGACATATGTTTACAAGTAATTAGTGATTTAGACTCTAAGTAAACACATATAGACATCCTAATGTGAATAAAAGTTCTATGGTTGAGTGTTAGAAGGCTAAAGGATTGCAAGGAAAGAGTATAAGACCTCACCATGGAGTTTACTCTTTTAAAACTCACCTTGAGTGAGTTTACGGTTGGGAGACCACATCCCCCATGATTTTACGCCCGTAAACTCATGGGAGGAGGGTAAGTGAGTGATTTCAAGCCTCTTGTGGTTCTAGAAGTGATTCTAAGGTAATATACAAGGCTATAGGGGTGTTTAAGGTTCCAAAAGAGTACTCCCTTGGAGTTTACGGTCCAAGGACCACTCCTTGGGAGTTTACGGCCGTAAACCCCATGGTTTACGGTAGTAAACTCTTATACACCTCCCATTCTTTGATTTCAAGGTCTTTGGCTCATTCCTAACAAGTTCTAGTGAGGATATAAGGCTTTTTAGGGGTTTAAAGGGTCCTTTGTCATGGTTTAGGGGAGTTTACGGTCTAAGCATATGCTTGGGCCGTAAACTCTAGTTTACCCTTCAAATGTTGATGTTTAGGTGTTCCAAGTCCGAAATAGCAAGTCCCTAAGCCATATCTTAAGCCTAAATGTGGTTTGGAAGTGTTTTGGGCTTGGTTTGCAAGCTTAGAGGGTGTTTACGGTCTAAGCAAGTGCTTGGACCGTAAACCCTCTTTCAAGCCCTAAAACTTGTTGATTCAAGGTTCAAACACTTCTAGGTTAGGTCCAAAACTAGTTTCAAAGCTTAAAGGGGAGAAATTTGGGCACTTTTGACATCATTTTAGGGATTTACGGCCTAAGGAGGTTCTTAGGCCGTAAACTCCTCTTTTTCAGCCTCTTTGCATGATTTTTGAGTTAAAACACAAATCAATGATGTCTAGAACAAGTTAGGGTAAGGGAACTTACGTTTTGGAGGCGGAAACTTGCGTTTTTTGGATGAAATCGGACTTGAGGAGAGAGAGAGTGGAGAGAGAAAGTGGGTCTAGTGTGGTAAAAGGTTTCTAGGGAGTGTCCACCCACCTTTTTATAGGACTTGGGTGTTGTACCCTGTATACGACTACCCGATACTTATATTTAATGAGGTTTAAACTTTTTACCCGGTTAAATGGTCGTAATAAAAATAAACTTTTTCCAACTAAATGGAAATGTAATTTACGTGTTTTATTTATTTTATTACGACTATAATAACATTAGAATGAAAATAAAATAGAACATTTATTTATTTGCCAATCCCAAATTAACGGAACTTTTATAAAATAGAATATTCTATTAATGGAAACGGGTTATAATGACGGAATAAATTTTGGGTTGTCACACCAGCGAAGGTAGGCAGCTGGTGATGGATCATTTAGTGGAATATTGGAAGCAGATCGCAGGCGGTGGGCCATAACAAACTTCGAGGACGGAGTTTATTTTAAGTGGGGGAGAGTTGTAACACCCAAAGTCAGGAAGGCCAAGAAAGGAAAGGAAACCCTAATTTTAAGGGACGACTCGGCGAGTCCAAGGAGGAACTCGGCGAGTCCGAGCGGGATCCGGGTCGAGGAGTAAGTGACCGACTCGACGAGTCGGCCAAAGAGACTCAGCGAGTCTGGTCTGTGCGAGGAAAACCCTAAATTCGGGACTTGGAGCCTATTTAAATGTCTCATTCTCTCCCTAGGGTTCCTTTACTGCCTCTTTCACCCAGAACATCGAACCCTAAGCCCCATTGTTGCTCATTCAAGCTTCCAAGCAATTTTTGAGTGATTTGAAGGAAGAAGGAGAAGGGGAATCATTGAAGCTTCAAGGATTGGCCTTAGATCTGAAGATTGGGGAAAACTTTTGAGTTATTGAAGGTATTAAGTCGTTTCCCTCCTTTAGATCTATTATGGTTGTGAGTTTTGGGGGCTTTTTAGCCATGATTAGCTATCCATTTGAGTTAGAAGTCAGATCTGAAGTTGCTACTTCGGATCTAAGCATATTATGGTCTTGAGAAGCATAAAGTATCTGTCCTTGAGTTGATTATGGAGCCTCTTTGCCTTAAACCCTAGTTTATGGTGTATTTTGCCTAGATCTCCTTCTCTACACGTAAAGTTTGCAACTTTATGTGAGGAATAGGCTTGGGAAGGGTAGATCTACAGTTTGGTTATCCATGCATGACTCAAAAGTCCTCTTCATGTATGAAGATCTGAATGGACTCGGCGAGTCCTTTGAGTGGACTCGGCGAGTAGCATGAAGATTTGGAGGAACTCGATGAGTGGGATGAACAACTCGTCGAGTCGGATAGAGTTGGGCAGGAACTCGGCGAGTTGGAAGAACAACTCGGCGAGTCTGTTGAAGGTTGTCTTGGACTCGGCGAGTCAAGTCGCGAAACCCCAAACCCTTCGAGTTGAGACTCGAATCAGTGAGTCGAGTGGAGATTCGATGAGTTGTACAGGTCAGGACTCGGAAATCGGTAGGCTCGGCGAGTCATGGATTGAGTCGGCAAGTCGAGTCGCGAATGGAAGGACTCTGAACATATGAACTCGGCGAGTCAGTAGGGTGACTCGGTGAGTAGGGTTGACCTGGAAGGTTAACTTTGACCTTGACCAGAGTTGACTTGGTTGCCTTTCGGGGGTCAGTTAGACTTAGTGTTGCATTGATATTGGTAGCTCGGGGAGCGAGTGGAGCAGGAGTTTAGAGAGTTGCTGGGCAGCGGCTAGTGGGATCATCAGCAAGTTCAGCCAGTGCAAGTGAGTTTCCCTTTGTGTGAATGGGTCTAAGGCCACAATGCCGGCCCATGTAGTTATGAGTAGAAGACCCAGGGGTTAGCCCTAGGCACCGTATGCTAGTATGATATTCAGGACGAGGTCCAGTGGTAGCAGGCGGGTGCCCAAGGAATGGTTTATGTGATAGTTTATACTTGTTGTCTGTGTGATGCTTGTATGTACCTGGTAGGGAGGTGAGTGTGGGCGAGGTCCCGTAACTCACCAATAGCAGAGTCTGGATGGTATTCCACATCTCACTAGCAGCAGATCAAGGGCGAGGCCGGAGTTAGGAAAAGAGTGAGTGTGGGCTGGGCCCATATCTCACAATCAATAGGAGCATGGACGGGGTTCCATGACTCATCAGTAGCAGGGCAGGGGCGAGGCCCAAGATAGGCGAGGCCTTAGGACAGGATCAGTTCGTATGTGTTTAGCTTATGTGTTGTGATATGTTTATGTGTTATTATTTGTTGGCGGGAGAGGCCCTGTGACAGGCGAGGCCTAAGTGAAACAGATCTGTATCCGAGCGGGGGTGGCCCAGTATGTGTAGTATGTGGTTATGCATTGTATGTGGTAGGGTGGGGAACTCACTAAGCTTCGTGCTTACGGTTTTCAGTTTTGGTTTCAGGTACTTCCGGTAGCGGAGGGAAGAGCTCGGGGTGATCGCATGGCACACACCATAAATTAGACAGCCTGGGAATGTTTACTCTGATAACGAACATGTGTTTTTGGAAATTAATACTCTGTTTATGTTTTGGATTGATGACCTTGCTTAAAGTAATGTTTTATTAAAAGAATTTTTTAGTCTTGAATTTTGGGACGTTATACCGTCGTTGAACATATCAAAGAAGTATTTTCGTATCATAAAGCCAAAAAATATGTTCTTGCTTCATATTTACAGAGGTACTTTTTTTCTTTTCATAATACGTTCACATACATATACACACTACACATATATGCTTACTTATTAAATAATTCTTATTTTTGCAGTAAACATTGAGTGCTTTTTATCGTATGTTCGGAAAGCAAATGTGGTTATCTTCTTGATTCTTTAATTTATAAAATGAACAAGGAAAAGAAAAATAATGATTACCTCTTTGCTTCTTTAATTGATAATGTTTTCCCAGACGATTTAATAAGTAGGAAATTGTAAATGTATGTTTTCTATTAGTTTTTATCAATATATTTCAATTGGTTTGAAATAGTTATTGTGAATTAAGTATAGTGCTACAAACAAAATTATGAATGTGAATGTAGATTTATAGTAATAAAACATATGAAGGAGTTTGTTGAGATCATTCAACATGATTTAGAAAATAAAGTAAGTATTTTGAATATATTTTAAATATTAGTATATTAGTGTGTGTGTATATATATATATATATATATATATATATATATATATATATATATATATATATATATATATATATATATATATATATATATATATATATATAATTTTTTGTTTGTTGCAGTTTTGGAAAAAAATAAGTTTTGCTTGGCCAATAAACTTGAAGACATACTCTTAGAAATAATACCTCATTTAATTGACATGGTGAATAATGGTCGGAAAAGAACTTTCTAGGAATTATAATGTTTTGTGTTTTATTATAACTAAAATGTAAATAAGAAATTATTAGTTTTTTATATGATGATATTGTTTTTGTTTAATAGTATGTTTTTGTTTATCAATGATTTGTTTTAATGATCTGCTATTTTTAATAGTGTAGGATCTATTTGTTGTGCCATCGTTTAAGCAATAATGCTTTTATCGATTTTTTTAATAATGCGTTTAAGAGTGCATTTTTTTTTGTGCTGTATTTTAATAGGGCGGTTTTATATTTTTTTTATGTTATTCTTTAATAGGGCGGTTTTGTATTTTTTGATGCTATTATTTAATAGAGCGATTCCTAATTTTTTGGTACGATTTGCGATTTTTACTTAGATATTTTATAAGACGGTTTTTCACATTTTTCTAATGTGGTTTACAAACCGCATCAACAAATATTGTTATTTTTTGATGCTATATTTGTTGGTGCGGTTAGAAACCCACATCAACAAATAATAATAACCGCATTATTAGACCTCCTCTGTACTAGTGTTTGACACTACAACATTCTAGCGTTTAGTTTAAACAAAATGTACAATTCCAAAAGCTACTTCATATAGCATTTAACAAAACGCTACAAACTAGAAGCTACTGGGTACCAACTAGTTTTGCCGAACACGCCCTTCAAGTTTTACAAAACAGTTTGGTTTCCTACTCGGATACCATCTTAAATTTCGTTCATTCTTATTTTTCCAGAGATAAAAAAAGGTTATTTAAATACAATACAATAAATGATATAAAAAGATCCGATACCGAGCTAGAAAATAGGAAATAAATAACAAGAATAAAAATCAAATCCAATATAAAAAACATGGTTCCTTTTCTGAAAATTTTCATTTGAAAAGGATTGATATGCAAATATACGCGTGCGTAGAGTTTCCATCCAAAAAAATCATTTGGGAAGCGATTGGGCCCACATCCATCCCTCGTCTTCTTTCTTCCCATTCTACTCTCCATATCTTGTCTGTTGAGCAAAAGATCCATTGTCTTCAGGGCCGGTCCATTGATTTGAAATGCCCAGGGCGAGATACTAAATTAATGCCCTTTTATATAGAAAATGTATATAGAAAAAGTGAAATACATTTTATAGCCAAACTAACTCAAGTTTATACAAACAATAACATACATAAATTCATCTAAAACTATGTCCCCGTGTATTTTTTAATCAAAAATGTCTTTTAATTTATGATAACAAAGAATCTGTTGAAATTGACTTTCATACTCAAAATTAGTATCTCGTTTAATCTTTCTTGAGTTAGCTATCTGTAACCACAAAAGAAACAAAAACATCAATCAGTACAAGAACCAACATTTCAGATTTTCATAAACCAAATTAACATATCAGATTTTCAGAAATTAAAATAACTTATCAGATTTTCAGAAATTAAAATAACTTATCAGATTTTCAAATACATCAAATTTTCAGAAACTAAAATAAAAAAATAATACATTAGATTTTCAATAATCGTATTTTCCAGATTTTCCAAAAATCTGTTACATCAAAATATTCAAAAACTAAAATAACCTACTAGATTTTTATAAACATCAGTTTATTCAGAAAACAACATATGAAATATTTTGAAATAAAAAACATACATTTTAATAAATACTGTTTAATTGATAAACATTACAAAAAACAACTTAAAAAGAATAAAATGCAAAACCAAGACACAATTACATAACTTGATGTTAACGAATTTACAAGATTTGTACCTTTTGATGTAGTAACAACAATAAATGATCAAAAACTAATCTGCAAGATAAGTAGAAAATTAAGTTTCATTAGACTCGCTATTTATATGATGTTTTGAAGAAAAATGCAATTCAAAGTTATAATTTATAAGTTTATACCAATTTGGACAATTGAGAAAGCATGGCTAAGTACAAAATACTTAGACAATTTGACTTGTTGATAAGCATAAAACAATTTTATAAATACAGATTTCGATAAAATAACTAGAAAACTCAAAAATATAATTCAAAAGTCATAACTAAGAATTTACAGGGGAATGTAAAAGAAATCTTGAGCAAACCTTTGAAACTTGAGAAGAATTGACAGCTCTTTAAAACTATACAGATAGGCAGTCCACTGAAGCGAGAATTGATGAGGAGTTGGAGATTAATGGCCTATATGAAAATGGTACCAGATATTCACGAGAACAAGAGACTAACAGGGCATATTAACTATGAAATTATGAGGATTTAAATCTTTTTTAGGCTGAGAACGAGAGAAGAAAGAGAACCGTGTGTATTATCTGTTGAGATCAACACGTATGTTAATATTTGTTGGAATCGTCATCTCCAGAACGCCATTGAGAAGAACGCTTTGTCTTCTCCAACTGTAATTGTAATTACTTGGCATGCTATGTTGCTTAGGAGATTGAAGAGTCGTGCGTTCCAAATGTATTTTAAATTGCCGCTATTGTGTATTAGGTAGGTATCCAAGCGTTTGATGCTGCCCTTTTTCATTTGGACCGGACTTGACAGTATTAATGGATCAAGAGTTGTAGCAGCCCAAGTACCATAAACCCATAAAAGACCAACAAAAATTGATGCCCCTTGAAATTTGATGCCCTGGGCCGTGGCCCAGCTCGCCCTGGGCTTGGGCCGGCCCTGGGCTTGGGCCGGCCCTGATTGTCTTCATCCTTGCTGTTAACGATTCGGCAGAGTTGTTCAAAAAGCAGAAAAATCGAATATTAGATGGCTTTTCAGGAGATGCACAACTTTTTCTAGTCACCCATTTGCGATATGGATTTCGTTTTTGCCAAGAAGCAAAAAAAATCGATGATTCGAGAGCATTTGAGATTTTCAGGCTATGTTTTACGATTTCTTTGAACAAAAATGCTAGATTTTACGCTATACATGTTCTTGCAGAAAATTATTCACTCTAGTCTCTATACCAGCATTATCAAATTTCGCAGTTCACATAAACAGAGATTCATGGAAAGTTTTCAATCACAAATTTATCACCCTTTCAAACGAAAGAAATAGTGCTTCCTCTTGATGGTTTCTTTGAAAACTTCCCAAACTAGATCTGGTTTGTGTTATTTGGAGGAAGAACGAGATATAGAAAGAGATCTAGAACCTTCGAATTCCGATCGTCGGAGGGAGAACGGGATGGGAAAGACGGTGCGATTAGTTGCAGCCTTATGGGGAAGGAAAAACCAGAAGGGAGGGTATATTGGTAATTTAGGTTTATCAAAAAGATAAATGGCTTATCTTTAAAATTTAAAAACACAAAAGATGGGTAAATGTTTTTTATGAAAACGCTATTAGTATAAAACTCCATAATAACGATACACACACATTCAATTATTCATCACGATGTATTACATTGCTTCAAATTACTTTGTGTATACAAATTACACAAGTACTGATCATTTGATCATTTCTATCTCTTTATTCACCTTCAAAGATGTAGTTTATTCGAACATTAATAGGAAAAACACACAGAACTTCCATCCATTTCCCTCTTAATTGATCCATTTATTAGAAGCTGCAGAGCTACTCAGTTTTGCCATGAGCATCTATATCCTTGAGCATATGGCAAAACCAGTCCATAAAAGAAGTTGGATAGGGTACACTCGTGTCAAGCTTCTCAAACTCAAGTGTTAAAGTAATCACCTGTGCATCGCCTTTTTTCTCAGTATGCAGTATGACTTTCATAGTCTTGAATTTATCATCCACTAGATCTCCTCCAACTACATTGAACACGATCATATGGTTTTCCTCATTCACAGCTTCGATTACTGCTTTATCAATTTTCTTCTTTCCCTCTATTTTTCATACCCACATGCAAAGACGTAAAGTATTGTTAGTAATTAGATATGATATAGTAATATTTTTTTGATGTAAAAGTATGTATGAACAAAGAAACAAAAATAGGGTTTTCCCTATTACGTACCATGACTGTAGTGCCAATGGACGAGAGATCCAACAGTCCCTCGATCACCATCAACCAGTTCACAGGCATGAATCTTGTCAGGAGATATGACAGCTATCTCGTTGGGGTTGTGCCTAAAGAGATCATGGAAGACATCTCCCTTCTTACTAATCTTTATATAACCAATTAACTTTCCGGATAAAGCCATATTTCGATTATTACAAAAACCTGAAAGTTAATTGTTTACAAGAGAGAATTGATGAGTTTGTGAAAAACATGGCCAATAGCGTTGGCCTTATATAGATACTTTTGGCTGTCCGAATCCGACCCCAGCATTTTAGTAATTTTAGTTACACTTACTATTTTGAATATACGATCCAACAAAACATGATCATTCACGTGGGTTTTTTTTTTTAACTACAATAATAAGGCTATATTAGGAATATATAAATAAAATTAAATTGAATGATAATTTGTCATAATTTTAATAGGTAGAAATAATTGTAGGAATAAAATGTAGGAGGTAATTTAATTTAATTTCTCTAGTTTGAAATAACAAAGGGTAGAAATACAAGTTCCAAAAACGAATGACAAACAGAGTACAGAATTAGGAATCAAATAACAGTTACAGCAAATCAAGAAAATTGAACAACACCCATATTTGCTTAACTATCATCAATTAAGAAAATTGAAGAACAATGCGTTCATGTGACTTTCCTAAATTACCATATGTATCTTAATTTCATTTTCAGCAACTTGTTATTTCGCATTAAATACGAAAGAAGATATCTTATCTTATCGACCTACTAAATTTAATACTCATGCCCTTGATAATCAAATGCGTGAATCCCATTCGAATTTAATATGAAGAAAAGGAAGTCTTTCATGATTGAAGCTGTCGTACACGTGGTCAAACTTTAGTGCCCACAAATTATGAAGCTAATTGAAGTGATTGTTTTCCATGTCAGGATCAACGTGCACATTAGTAAGTTTGTCGTGAGTCCTCCGCATCCAATTGAATCTCCAATAAGGTAATCATCAGGTCATTGTTTTCCGTTGATCCGATCATATTGTATTTTGGATATTGATTCGGACATAACGGTTTTGCTACGTACACAACAAAATATGTTTTAAAATGTTGAATTTTATAAGAGTTTGTTTGATAGTTACTGACCGAGTCAGACTCGGCTAGGGCCAGGCATGAGTCGATGAGTCACGCCGACTCGGTATGAAGCTCCGACTGAATTTGACTATGACTAAAATCATGTTGTTTGATTACGTCTCTAAGTGGCTATGTTGAATGCTAGAAATAACCATTTTATCCTTCTTTTCTATTTACCAAAACAAAACTATAGTTTAGAGGTGATCCACATATTTTCTCATTTTACAACAACATCCATATATTTAGCATACATACATATATCATATGATTGATAAAGTTAACAAATGACACAAATGACACGACATAATTTACAAATTTCAACACCCAAAAAAATGAAAATACATTGATTTTGAAATTGAAAAGCATGTTCACAAGCTCACATAGATAGCAAGAAATTATGTTGACCTTCAAATAGCTAAAGCATGAACATCTATTACAAACTTTGTATGATTGAAGCATTCAACTGTTTTGAAACTTCAATTTTGTCATTCAAGCATTTTGACAAACAATTGGGGGACAAAAGACTCTTATATTTAGCTCGGTAGGTCATGCCCTGTCAGTCTTCAACACTCTCTAAGTTGATTTATCTTTACATCATCTCATCATATAAAAGTTCTATAAGAGGCAAAATTTTAATATTGATTAACATTGCAGATATATATAATTACACAAGGATCTGATCAAGTTAAGCGAAAGATAGAATTATACAGAATCATGTATACATATAAACTACAAAGCACACATTACAAGGCAGTATTAATTGCACAAAAAGATAAACCTACAAACAGTTTAACATGTGTTGACTGAAAAAAAGGTAAAGCACATAAAGGTTTTTGTCGGTGAACTAAAAAAATTATGTGTTAGCTCCAAATATGCACCATCAATAACTGTATGCTTATAACATCTAGAATATCCTTAATTGCTTATATACCAATGAACTAAATTTAACAAATAGATGACAGGAAGCATGCAGAAATGCTTATATAACAATGAACTAAAATTTTTATGTGGTATCTTCTTCTCAATTACTTCTCGTATCATCACACACATCAATTATAATCCTTATAACTTTTTGGTAAGATACGAAACATGATTTTTCTAATTTCATCATAGAAGCAAAAAAATTTATGACAAAAGTAATCAAAACACAAAATATAAAACATAGAAACTCAAATAAATCAAATTTATATGCAAGATTCACAAACAGAAACCATACTTGAATGTATGTTTACAACATAATCACAATACACGAAAATATGTAGATTGAGGCACGTAAATTGCATTTTCATAAGACAGAAATTGCCCTGGTATGTGTTTGTCTTGAGGATACAACAATCAATCAAGAGGAAATCTTGATTCTTTCGAAATTCTCTATGTTCCCATCGTGATCTTGAATTACAAAAAAGTATCAGAAGAGTGTGTGATTTTTATAACCCCCAATTCCGATTTTTGGTGATGTATTTATAGGCTTCTTATTGGCAGTTGATCAAACCCAACCAACACACCAGTTCAAATCAAAATTAACTGGTAATTAACTATCTAACAGTTAACTAACAATTAACATGTTTAATAATTAAATAAAAGTCAAAAATTCAGAATTAATATATAAAATATTAATTAGTCAATGAGACCCAAGATCCCCAAGACCCAAGGTCAATCTTTTGATGATTAAATATGTATATTAATCCAAGTCTTTCAAGACCAATTTGACTAGCCCAATCACCAAATCCAACACAATCCTTTTAGCCCAAGTATTTAATCGTATTAATAAAATATTAATAGAAGACTTTATAAGGAAGCAAAGGTTTCTTCTTACTTCCAATATGGGACAAGTCCCATAAATGTGATTTTCCTTAAACAAAGCTCTAACAATACCCCATATTTTTTATTCAAATTCCTAGAATACCCCACATTCGAATATAAAATAAGATAACATTGATATTCAAATAGGCGAAGTAAGATATGACATGCATCTGAATAGGTGTTGTAAAACTTGAACCTTTCATAGTGAGTATTACATGGACCTACTTCCTGGGTAGTGAACTAAAGTCTTGAACTAACCACTTTTTATAGTAGAATTAAAGACAAGAAGTATCACACATATCATATCTAAGCATAAATCATTTCTTACTGTTGTGTTCATTTCGGTCGTGAACAATACTTTCTTCATGATACTTTTAGAGAGCTTAGCCATATCAGCTCCCAAAGATATGACCTCACATCTATCTCACATAGGGAATGATAATATGAAATAAGCTGTACAATTCCACTATAAAACTATTCGTGTTATTAAGAGTAAAAATTTATCCCTGTATCATTAATAAAAAACACAAAATGAATATCACAGGAGTGAGTATACCTTTGTGCTAGTGCTACTTTGAGTCTTCCCCATCTAGTTGTCCTATTGAACCTAGACCATGGGATATACAATGTTGCTAGGTTAGATTTCCGCCAGGTGGGGACTCATTGTGTTGGCTTTAAGTCCATTCCCCTCGATGTAAAGAGAACTTCCTTTCTAGTAAGGCATTTTTTCAAAGGATCAACTATATTTTCCTTTGACTTTATGTAACTAATGAAATGATACCATTCTTTAGCAAGTCTCTTATTGTAATGTCTCCTCACCTAATGTGTCTTTACTTGCCATTGTATATCTGACTTTGTGCTCTAGTGTGAGCAGGCATGCTATCACAATGTATACCAATAGCAATGACAGGTTTAGGCCACACATGAATACATTCTAGGAAGCTTTTAAGACATTCAACTTCTTCAGCAGCTTTGTCTAAAGCAATAAACTATGCTTCCATTGTAGAACGAGTATCATAGTTTGCTTAGATGATTTCCAAGAAATAGTAGCTCCACCAAGAGTGGACACATATACAATTGTAGATTTTACCTCAAAAGTATTGGAAATCCAATTTGCATCATAATATATATCCTTAAGCACTCTCACTAATGCATAGCAATGATCTTTCCCAGGATTGTGGGAGTAACAACTTAATCTAGATACACTATACACCATGTCCAGTCTAGTACAATTCATAATATACATTAAGTTACCAAGAACTTGAGTATATTCTAACTAAGCTACAATATCACCTTTGTTCTTCTTAAGATGACTTGAAGGATCAAAAGGGGTGACTACATGCTTGCCATCATAGTGTCTAAATTTCTAGAGTACACTTTAAAGATAATAGGACTGAGTAAGAGTATATCTATCTGGTCTTCTTTGAACTCTTACACCAAGGATCACATCTGCTATTCCCAATTCCTTCATGGAAAATGAGTGTAGCATTTTCTTGGTTAGATTGATCACATCCAAACTAGTACCCATTATAAGCATATCGTCTACATACAAGCATATGATGACACAAGCATTCTTTTATTGTTTGACATAAACACATTTATCACATTCATTAATTCTAAATCCATTAGAAAGTAATGTATTTTCAAACTTCTCATGTCATTTCTTTGGAGCATGTTTTAGTTCATAAAGCGATCTAACTAACTTTCAGACTTTGTTTTCTTGACCTTCAACCACAAACCCTTCAGGCCGATTCATATATATCTCCTTATCTAGTTCACCATACAATAAAGTAGTTTTCATATCTATTTGGTGTATTTCCACATTGTGAATGGCTGCAATTTGTATAATGTCCGAATTAATGTAATTCTTGTAACTTGTGAATATGTGTCAAAGAAGTCATGACCTTCCTTTTGATGATACCCTTTAGCTACTAAACTAGCTTTGTACTTCTCAATGGTACCATCAGGTGTAAACGTCTTCTTGAATATCCATTTGTGCCTAATTCGTTTTTACCTAGGTGGAAAATCTACCAATTTCCAAGTGCTATTCTATACAATGGAGTCAATCTCACTTTTGATTGTGTGACAACCCGAAATTTCCATTCTAATCAAACCATTTCAAATCCAATAGAAGTAGAGCAGTTACAGTGAAAATTCAGACTATGGAATAAGTTGGCAGTTACAGGGTTTTACACCTAAGGAGTTATTAGGAGAGTGGATGCACTAGGATTTTGTGCAACACTGTAATTCCATTACTCTAGGTCATTAGAATCCATTCCGAGAATAGAAATATTTTCTGCCAAAAATCTCAGGACTATAAATAGAATTCTGAACCAAATTGGTTCATTAGTTGAATTCCAATTAAAGAAAAGCCAATTTCTCTCTCACGGATCTTCGGGTTTTTATCCCAGATTGTGAGTCTACTTCCCTAAATGTGTTTTAATACTTGTTATATGCTTTATAACATTGTTTACATGTCCAAAACACAAGATCCGGGAGTTTACTGCCCAAGAACGTTCTTGGGGAGTAAACTCCAAATCAAAGCCTAAAGGCCATCTAGTCCCATTTCCGTGTTAGGAAACTAATTAAGAACTTTATGTATGAACATTAGGGGTTAGAAACCATTGAAGAACATGTAGATTTAGGAGTTTACGGCCAAGGAACATCTCTTGGGCCGTAAACTCCAAGTAAAGGGCACAAATGAGTGCCTAATGTTCCTTTAGCCTTAGAACAAAAACCTTGAAGCCTTAAACTCATGATTTATGCCACCAAAACAATTAGAAATCAATTCTAGAAGGGAGTTTACGGCCAAGAAGCTCCTTAGGCCGTAAACTCCAAGTTTAAGTGCCAAAATCCTTTCAAACACTTCCTAAGGCTTGGAATCTATTTTAGGCAAATACCTTAATGTGTTTAGGACCTAGGAAACATAAGAAAAGCACATGTATTGAAGAGTTTACGGCCAAGAGTGGTTCTTGGGCCGTAAACTCCCATAAAGGGGTCAAAGGACACCCTTGACACTTCCTTAGGCCATGAGACTTTTAGGGAAAGTACCTAGATGAGTTTTGGACTACTTAAAATTCTTAGAACCTCATGTGTGAGGGAGTTTACGGCCCAAAAGCTTCCAAGGCCGTAAACTCCATAAAATGGTTCCATTTAGGGCCATAAACCTTCCTTAAGCCAAGTGCTAAAGCCTAGACTTGTTCCTAGAAATGTTGGAGACTTGAAAGAACAATAAGAACCCTCCCAAGGGAGTTTACGGCCGTAAACTCCAAGGGAAAAGGGTCTTTGGGCCGTAAACTCCCCATAGGAGTCAATATGGTACCTTACTCACTTGTTAAGCCTAGAAACAATTCCCCACTAGAGTTGTAGTAATTCTAAGCACCATTTAGAGCATTGGTTTAGAGTTTACGGCTAGGAGCTTACTCCCCTGGGCCGTAAACTCCAATGAATATGGTCTTTTGACCTTAAACTTCCATTAGGGGCATTGCACTCCTTTGTTGCAACCCATTAGCCTCCTAGCACTTGACCAAAAGTGTTGTCCTCACGCTTAAATGTTTATACTTGTATAGTTAGTGATTAAATCTCTAATTATTTATATACATATGTCTTCATATGTAATTATGATCATTGTGTGTGTCTAAGTCTTCACTTGACACCAAGCACTTGTCCGATCCTTCTGTACGATAACAGTCCGTCAATTCCAGTCACATACTGCAGGTGAGTTCATACCCCTTAACTAATGTTTTAAACTATTTTAAATGTTTTATGGGGGGGGGGATACAAGTAGAATCATGCTACTTATTATGTCAATCACATGTGATTAGTAAGTAGGATTATATTACTTATTACATCAATCACATATGATTAATATACAACATTCAAAAGATTTGGCTACTCATTAGCCGTTTTACCAAACAGTTTCCTTCAAATGATTTTTATAAACATTTTATATGTTTCAAACTACTTATTACACTATACATCTTACTCTGTACATCTCCTTTCAAACTTATTTACAATTGTGTTTCAAACTACTTACTACACTGTACATCTTACTCTGTACATTTCCTTTCAAACTTATTTACAACTGTGTTTCAAACTACTTATTACACTGTACATCTTACTCTGTACATTTCCTTTCAAACTTATTTACAACTGTGTTTCAAACAAATGTTTCTTTATACTCAAAACTGTTTATTCATACTTATGCCTTCAAATTGTTTTATAGATTGACATCAAGTCGATTTTTTCTTAAACTAATATTTATATTTCAAATGTCTTACAAAACTTATTTATGCTTTTATATTATAAATTGCATGCCTCTATATGTATAGTTATATAAGAAATGTTTAAAAGACTTAGGAAGGCTATCCACCCTATTTCCTTTTTGCGCCTTGAGATGTGGTCTGGTGGGATATCGGATACTCGTCCGAAGGTCGTTTAAATATTAGTTATATATCATGTGTACATATAAAGTCATAAAAGGTCCTTCCAATTCATCCTATGCCCTTGGGTAGCAAGGGTATACATCCACGTCCATACGTACCACTTAGATTACTAGTAAGCTACCATATGGGTAGTTCAGGAAGATACTAGAACCATTACTAGAACGCGATATCATACAATGAGTCAGTTCATTCATGAGTCAATACTTTCTAGAACATTACTGTACATTACATATACAACTATACTAGGATGAGAACATATACATCTATACTAGAACCGTTCATTACATTACTATACTTGCTAGAATAGTTCATTACATTACTATACTTGCTAGAACAGTTCATTACATTACAGCTAGAACAGTACATTACATTACATATACAAGAATACGTTAGTTACTGTGATTTAAATCGGAGCATGACTTAAAACCTCATGACTTGAGTTACGGCCAGAGTCTCTTGAAGGGGGAGCGTTGAGTTTGCATATAGATTCTATAATGGATTGACTATCCTACACCTTGCTGCTAGCTACAGCGGGACCTGCAGGTCTGCGGGTGCCAAACGTCATACATTAATTTCGACCATTCTTATGTCGATGAACCAGTCCATAGTATGAGTTTGTGTATAGATCTATATTGGATTGACTATCCTACACCTTACTGCTAGCTACAGTGGGATCTACAGATCTGCGGGTGCCAAACGTCATTCCGTTATTACGACCATTCGTATGTCGTTGTTACAGTCGATAGTATGGTGCAATTTATCACATAGTGCCTTAGCCTAAAATCCGGCTTAAGGTAGTTAGTACGGCAGTAGTCCTTTTAGAGCTACGTTTTAGTACTATGTTAATTTTTCCATTACATATTTTTAGTGATAACCTCACTTAAACATAAATGTACAAACTATATTTTTGGATAATAATAGTTATACTTTGGAGAAACACATACTCTTACAAGAGACACACACACAGAACAGTTAGGTCTTGGTAGAAGACACCTTCATATACTAGAAGGAATCATAGGGATTCTAGGGTTTTTCAAACACTTACAATTCATATACATTTACAAATTCTTACAATACTTACACTTACAAATTCTCACAATACACAGACTTACAAATTCTTACATACAAATTAAGACACTAAATACTTATGATCTCACCAGCTTCAAAGCTGATACTCGTTTTCAAAATTACTTGTATCCTCAGGTCATCATAGACAGGTACCGATGCAAGGAGAAAGGAAGATGGAGCTTGTTCAAGACTTATCTTCCATTTTGATTTATGCTTTAGTGTTTATCAAAATTTGACAGAATACAATTGTATAATAATTATTTTATTAATGCAATGGATGATGTTGTTGCTTGTTTACTACTTTACATTGTTGTTGATATTATACATGACGTCCTCCGCCCCAGAACGTTTCTGCCGTTCTTGGTTTTGGGGTGTGACAGATTGCCTCTTTCCAATAAGAAGATTCAGAAGAATCCATAACATCCTTATAAGTTTGGGGTTCATTATTCAATACGTAGGTCATATAATCAGGTCCAAAGTCTTTGGCTATTTTTCCTCGTTTTCTTCTCTTAGGTTCTAAGTTCTCTTCTTGAAACTTGGAAGAACTCTCTTCATTTTATTGTAAACTTTTGTCAAGAATAGTTTCGTTCGGTCCATCATCTAGAGTTCTTTTCCTAGAACAAGAATCCTCTTCCCCTTTATCCTTAAAAGGACATCTATTTTCAACGAATTCAGCCTCTCCTGACTCATTGATGGTTTGATTTTGGATATCATCAATATGTGATTTATACACAAGAAGCCTATAGGTTGCAGTATTCATGATAGGGCCAAGATAGATGCAATCTATGGTTTTTGGTCCAAGTTTAGTCCTTTTAGGATGAGGTACTTGTACCTTTGCAAGGTAACCCTATAGTTTCATCCTATTGTAAGAGGGTAATCACGCTTTCCACATATAATATATTGATTTATCACTCTTTTTATGTGGAATTCCATTAAGTATTGAATTTTCTGCAAGACATGCTTCTATCCACAGATTATGTTGTGCTCCAGAAGTAATTAACATTGAATTAATCATGTTTTTCAATGTTCTATTATTCATTTTAGCCACTCCATTTTATTGAGGAGTATATGGAGCAGTTGTTTGATGTATTATACCATGTAAAGAGAAAAATTCATAAAAGTCTTTGGACTCATATTCTCCTCCTCGATCAGACCGTAGAATTTTGATCTTTTTGTCAAGTTGATTTTCAACTTCAACTTTATAATTTTTAAACGAATTCAAGGCTTCATCCTCGTTAGTTAACAAATAAATATAGACATACTTGCTACAATCATCAATAAAAGATATATAATAATTGTTTGCTCATCTTGTAGGTGTTGCTCTAAAATAACATAAATCAGAGTGGATTAAGCCAAGTGTTTCGTTAGATTTTTCAATTGAATTATGAGGATGTTATAATAATTATTATTCTACACAAACCTCACATTTCAAATTTTATCTAATGAATATTTTGGTAACATGACAAGTTTTTCCATTCTTTGAATAGAATGAAAATTGACATGGCCCAATCTAGAATTCCATAAAAATGAAGGGTCATGTATATACATAGAAGAGGGGCTAGTAGTGCCCATTATTTCATTAACATTTAGTACATCATCGTTGTTTGGTGTTTCAACACCATTGTACAAAGATAAAACATTGACTTTAAAGAGACCTTCACTAAGGTATCCCTTTTCAACATACACTTCACCTTGGTGAGAACACACTTATTAGATTCAAATACAAGTTTAAAACCTTTGTTACTAAGAATAGGACCAAAAATCAGATTCATAGTAATTTCAGAAACATGAAAGACATCACTTAGAATAAGTTCTTTGTCAGAAGTCAGTTTCACATTCACTTTTCCTTTTCCTTCAATTTTTATAGTAGTATCATTCCCCATAAACATTGGTTTAGAATCAGAGACTTTATGGTATGTAGAGAACATGGTTTGAGAGTTGAAAATGTGCCTTGTGGCTCCAGTATCAATCTACAAATCCTCACAATTGCTAACCATGTTGGCTTGAATCACAACAACAAACTGATTTGGTGATTCAACCATGTTGGTTTGGCCAAAAGTTCCTCCAATAAAATTTTCACCATTGTTTACATTGTTTCCTCCTCAATTGCCTCATTAACCCTTCTTAAATCAATAATCTTTGTCCTTGTGTCCAGTTCTACCACAAACATAACATGGACCCAAATTCTTTCTTGTTTAGACCATGATTTTTGTGGAAGAGTTTTTGGAGTTCCCTTTCTTATTGTTGTGCTTTATCTTGGAAGTACTTGTTTCTCCAACAAAGTTTGCACTTGGTTCCAAGGAATTTGCATCAGCCTTCTCATTCAATCTGTTATCTTTTTCAACACAAATTCTTAACACAAGTTGCTCAAAACTCATTTCATCAGTTAAGTGCTTAAGATATAATTTGAAATTATTCCAAGAAGGATGAAGTTTTTAAATGATTGAACCAACAAGAAAGTTGGAGTTTATTCCCATACCTTCAAATTCAAGATCATGAGTGATTACTTGAAGTTCCTACATTTGTTTGAGGACAGGTTTGGTATCCACCATTTTGAAATTCATGAAGTTTCCAATCATGAATTTATTGGAACATGTTACTTTTGTTTTGTATTTCTATTCTAATGATTTCCCATATCTCTCTTGCAGTAGTGATGGTAGAGTAGATATCATATAAGAAATCATCCATGACCTTTAGAATATAATTTCAGTAATTATATTCATTTGTGTTCCAAGATTCCACAACTATTTGTTGTTCTGCCAATTGGACTGCAGTGGGTGCAACCAACTTGTCGAGTAGCCCTTGAAATCAAGATGAATTCTTATATAATTAATACCTGTGAATCGGAACGTGACACATCTCCTTAGCCAAAATAATTTTAAAGTAGAATTCCAAAAAATGCCCTTCACCTCTTAAAATCTCACCTATCACTATTCAAGCTTTTCCATTCAAAATTTAAATCTCAAAAGGCTCTAATTACCCATTTAGTAGCATGATTTATCTCCATTCAGTAGCCCATATGTATAAGCACATTTCTAGATTAAGTGTATTTTTAAATTAATAAAATTCATATAACTTTACTCCTCTGTTACACAAGGTAATAATCTTGTAACTTACCAAAGGGCTTCTAGCCCAGCGGTATTAGGTGGTGCCCTCCCTCTTTGAGGTCGAGTGTTCAAGTCCCGTTGTGGATATAGGTGGAATTAGGTGTTAGTTTAGGAGTGGATTATAATATTTGTATTTGCCGGTTCAAAAGAAAAATAAAAAAAATAAAAATAATCTTGTAACTTTAGTCATCTGTTATATTTTTGAAGTACTCAACCCATTTATCAGAGCATAATGATCAATTTTGGAAAATTTGAAAAGTTGAATGCAATGAAAATAAAAGAAAGCAAAAAGAAGAGAAAAATGGTATTGTGTTCCAGTTATGTATTTATGGTTATTTTATGAAGACTGGAGAAAAAAATTGAGATTATGAAGGTGGTATTGGTAACATGGATTTCAAAAAGATTGGAATTGCATAAAGAGAAAAGGGTATTTTTTTTTTGCAAATTACCATAATATATGATACATCAAATTGCACCAAAAGGTTATTTGTGATTATTAAGGATGAGCATATAATGGTTAATTCTGGAAAATTAGAGAAATTGAATACATTGGAAATAAAAGAACGCAAAAAAGACAAAAACGGGTATTTTTTTCCTTTTATGTCTATTTGGTTCTTTATGAAATGATACTTTTGGAATATGTTTCTGAAAATGATCAAAATCTGCTTTAGTTTTAACTGCATCAAAAAATTAGTTTGGGTTAATGAAGGATCATTTTGGTCATTTCCTATACAATTTCATAATAATCTTTTTTTGGTGGGTTCATGAGGGTTGGTATTATAGTCCCTCTGATAACCCCTTAATTTCAGTGAAATAGTGAAATCTAATGAGAACATAACTTTGGAAAGCATCTAAAATGTTTGAATTTATAAAAAATAAATAAATAAAACCTTTTTCTCTACATAGAATTATGGTATTGATGACTTTGAATCCAATTTTAAAATAATTGATGTATATTAGGGTTCTCGGTTATGGTGCTTAAAATTATATGTTCTTGTATTTTAATAAAAGACTCCTAAAGCCACGGCCACTCCTTTTCTTTGAGATTTACTCCATTGTGCTTTTATCAACATGTCCTTCCTCTCAAGATTTTTTTTTTCTTGCACTTTTAAATAAGTAAAGTACCCAAACATAAAACTTGTTATAAATTACATCTCAATGCCTTTATATTTGTACATTATTTGAATCATTATTTCTATCTTAAATTAACCGAATAAATCCAACATTCAAGGAAGTAATTGTGAATAAATTTCGTTTGATACTTTTTATTATGTATGTTTTATTTATCAATAGAAATTTCATAATAATACACTCAAAATCCGTAATGTATTTTTGGAACTCATTTAATAATAATGTGTGTATATATATATATATATATATATATATATATATATATATATATATATATATATATATATATATATATATATATATATACACATTATTATTAAATGAGTTCCAAAAATACATTATGGATTTTGAGTGTATTATTATGAAATTTCTATTGATAAATAAAACATACATAATGATGCAATTTTTCTAAATATAATTTTGTAAAAGTATATATTATAGGATACAATCATACAACAAAAAATAACCATCGTGCTTTAAAAAAGATAACCTGCTCACGATGATTCAATGCAATTTTAGTTAATTATATTAATAACTTTAATTATAAGGTATAAGTACCGTAAATAGCTACTCAATGCATGACATTTATTCTAATTTATTTCATGTGTATGTTACATATATTTAATTTTGGAATGCCAACAATCACGATATTCAATGCAATTTTAGCGAATTATGTTAACAACTTTAATTATAAGGTATAACTACTGAAACTAGCTTCTAAATGCATGACATTTATTCTAATTTATTTGATGTGTATGTTACACGTACTTAATTTTGGAATGCCAACAATCAGTTAATTTCCTTCATCTTTCAATCATAAGAATCATCCTACACGAATCATGGTACACGATTTGCATCATACATGAGTAATAATTTCAAAAATTGTCTTTAAATTTCTTTTATATATATATATATATATATATATATATATATATATATATATATATATATATATATATATATATATATATATATATGACTTAACGATTACTTTCATTCACTGTAAATATCAAAGCTCTCTAACATCGAAATCAGGATATCGAGAACTACACAATGTGAGTGATTTCATTCTTTTTTATGTATACAATATCATTTTTTTACTTGACATATATTCAAAGATAAGTATGTCATTTCGGAACATCGTTCTCATGAAGTATTTTCATTTCGTTCAGATTTTGAAATAGTAACTATGTTAAGTATAAATATGTGATTGTATATATTTTAAATTGCATTCGAAAACCATTATTTTTTCTCATTAAGATATTTACTATTTTATATTAGTTTATGATTGAATAATTTGTTTTTTTTTTCTTAATTTATAATTTTAATCGTCAAATCATGTTTTATTTTGTTTTATGATATTAATGTTTTTTATTATGTCGACTTTTTATAACTTTATATGTATTTTTTATATGTTCCCCCGCATTTAACATGAGTCATAATCTAGTAAAGACACCTTACGATCAGAGGAAAACGACGGATTCCAAGCATAGGATGGTCACCGGTAGTAGGGGAGCAGGGGTCGCTTTCTTTCTTTCTGTAAGGCGTCTTTACGATCAGTAGGGCAAAAGTGGAACTAAATGCATTTTGTCCCAGTCCTTCTAATTTGAAGTTTGGACCGAATCACTCAATTTTGATGGACCGAGTCCACATTTTGGACTGAGTCCTTGACTCTAAAATTCAAATCAAACATGCTAAATTATGTTTTTTGGACCCGGTCCCTCTTTGGACCCAATTAGAAGCTAAATCAAACGATCCCTTAGTGATTTTATTGAAAAAAAAGGGAAATCTTTAGAAAAGTTCTAAAATTTTAGTCCATTTTATGATAAAATCCCAAAATAAATTTTGTTTATAGAAAAAACATAGAATATCGGTTAAAACTTCGAAAAAAACCATTTTTGGCGGGTTTCGCAGATTTAGCCGATATTCTGTGTTTTTTCGTTAGTTTGCATATAATTTTGGGACTTTTCCAGAAACTACATGATAACCAAAATATTGAGACTTTTCTGAAAATTACCATGAAATTAATGGATATTATTATTAAAAAATCATTTATAAACATAACAAATATTTGTGTTATAAAAAAGGAAATACAATTGTTGCAAATTTCTAGGAATAAATTGGTGGTCTAAGTATTCCTTTATTGCTTATTGACCACATCAAACACTCTACATTACTCCTATGCATCATTTTGGGTATAATGGTAAGATGTACTTAATGATTGTTCCTCTAATGTTGGTGCTCGTCTTATGTTGTTTAACCTAACTACCACCTAACATCCATGCCTCACACGGTAACAACCATAGGCTAACACACATCTATCAAATGTGAAAAAGTAAATCGTAAATGATAGTTTATAGGGAAATCTTTTGAAAAGTCCTAAAATTTTAGTCTAATTTATGAAAAAGTCTCAAATTATATTTTATTTATAGAAAGCACAGAATACTGGTTAAAACTTCGAAAAAACCCTTTTTGGCCGGTTTCGTAGATTTAGCCGGTATTCTGTCATTTTTCGTTAGTTTGCTCAAAATATTAGGACATTTTTTGAAAATTAATTGATAACCAAAATATTAGGACTTTTCTGAAAATTACTATGGAATGAATGAATATTATTATTAAGAAATCAGTTATAAACATAACAAATAGTTTTTATTATAAACAAAGGAATACAGTTGTTTCAAATTTCTAAGAATAGAATGGTCGACTAGGTACTCCTATATTGTTTGTTGACCACTCTAAACTCTCTATGTTCCTCATATGTATCGTTGTGGGTGTCATAGTGAGATGTACTCTGTACATTTCTTCAATTAAATATAAGAGTTGATAATATTTATTAATACACAATCAATAAGTGTCTACTTGCTATTAGGCGTGATGCTATAGGATCATATATTATTAGAAAATATCATTACACAATGGATATTGAACATATATATCTTTCATTATGTTCCTTAACCTAAATACCACCTAGCCTCGATACATTACTTGGTAACAACCATCAAATTACACACATAGTGAAAAGTAAACTTTGAATACCAATTTAAATAGATAATCACCCTTCACTTGTTTCCATATAAACTATCATTCACGATTAACTTTTCACATTTGATAGATGTGTGTTAGCCTATGGTTGTTACATTGTGAGGTATAGATGTTTGATGGTAGTTAGGTTAAACAACATAAGAGGAACACCAACCTTAGAGGAACACTCACTGAGTACATCTCACCATCATACACATAACGATGTATAGGAGGAACATAGAGAGTTCAATGTGGTCAATAAGCAATAGAGGAGTACTTAGACCACCAATTTATTTTAAGAAATTAGCAACAAGTGTATTTCCTTTTTTATAATAAAAATATTTGTTATGTTTATAAATGATTTGTTAATAATAATATCCATTAATTTCATGGTAATTTTCATAAAAGTCTCAATATTTTGGTTATCACGTAATTTCCGGAAAAATCCCAAAATTTTGAGCAAACTAACATAAAAGGACAGAATACTAGCTAAATCTGCGAAACCGGCCGAAAAGGGTTTTTTCGAAATTTTAGCCGGTATTCTGTGCTTTTCTATAAACAAAATTTAGTTTGAGTCTTTATCATAAATTGGACTAAAATTTTAGGACTTTTATGGAGATTTCCCTAGTTTATATGGAAACAAGTGTAGGTATTATCTATTTAAATTGCCATTTAAAGTTTATTTTTCACTATGTGTGTAATTTGATGGTTGTTACCGAATAATATATGGAGGTTAGGTAGTATTTGGGTTAAAAAACATAATGAAAGATCTATATGTTTAAGAATCATTATTTAATGATATTTTCTAATAACATGTGATCCTATAGTGTCCAAGGTTGTAGAATTCGTTACTCGGTACCTACTCAGCCGATTACCGAGTAGCGAGTACTCGGGAGTACTCAGATTTGGTAATTCATGTAGTAATATTTTTAGGAAAATTATATATGTCAAAATCATAAGTTTAAATTATAAGTTGATTGAAATATATAACAAAATTAGATATATGTGAATACACAAAAACTAAAAAAAAAACAAATAATGGTTTCACATCGTGAATAATTACTGAAAATTTAAGATATATATGTAGTAATTGTAACACCCATAAAAATTTACGCCAAATTTAAACTTTTAATACTAACAAAAGAGTCAATAGTAATTGTTTTTACAAAACATTTCAAATTCATTTATCATCAGAGTGTCCCAAAATAGATCATGAGGATGAGGAGCGGTACGGTCACGCCTTTGTCTTCCCTCGCTCTCCTGAAGTACCTGAAAGAATAAACTGAAAACTGTAAGCCCGAGGGCTTAGTGAGCTACCCCCAAAATACCAATACTACACTGGCAGAAACCATAGCCATAACGATCAATCGAACTACATACATACTGGGCCATCGGCCGGACTGGTCCGCCCTACTGGGCCTACAGTCTATCTGAATCCATCCCGAGCCTTCGGCATGACTGGTCCGCCGCGTGGGCCTACAGTCTCCCCGGACCGCTCAGAGGGTGTGTTGGCCTTCAACACAAAGCAGGACCGCCTCAACCCAACCAACAAGCAACTAATCCTGTACGCATACTATCATATACTGACATATACACATAGCAAAATATCTATCTCATTGACCATCAACCGTAGAGTTTCACTCGTAACTAGAGTATCGAACTAACAGGTCGCTAACATACCAAACCTTACGGATCATAAAAGCATAACATACTATCTACCCTGATCCCGATCTAACAGATCAGAATCATATGTAGCATACCATGACAACCGATCTAACCGATCTCTAGTATAACTACCATCCTAAACAGGATGAATTCTAACAGAGTAATAACATACACCCATCCTAAACCAGGATGAAATCTAGTATGACAATAACAAAGAAGCCATCCTAAACCAGGATGAAAATCATAAAGGGCCGGCCTTGGTGCCGTAGACCCTATCGATATAGTGAGGATAACTCACCTCGCAGATGTCGATTGAAATGCAAACTCCAACTATCAGATCACTTGACATCGGCTCCACCACCTATAGCCATATCACAATATACTCATAAGTTCTTACCCTTATGAGACACCTCATAACCTCTTAGTAATTCCTAATCAGGGTCAGAGTCCTCAATCAAGGTCAACAGTCCATGTTGACCTCAACTCGCCGAGTCCATGGAGCACATTCCAGCTCGCCGAGTCATCGGAGTGACCCGTCGAGTTCCTTTGAATCTCGATCAATCTTTAAGGTCCACCCGTTGAGTTTCCTCCTTGCAACTCGATGGGTACACTCGCATGCCTATCCAAGGGAAAAGCCATCCGACTCGCCGAGTTATTCTTCAACTCGTCGAGTTTTATGGTGATCTTCATCGGACTCGCCGAGTTGTTCATCCAACTCGCCGAGTTCAATGACCATCTTCATGCGACTCGCCTAGTCATCCTTGAGACTCGTCGAGTCCATCCAGTCCTCTTTCCATACAGACTTGTTTTGAGCCATGCAGCGGCTCCAAACCACATATCTAAGCTTCTAGGGCATACTTACGACGTAAAGTTGCAAACTTTATGTACATGCATGGTTATAAAGGTTCCAAATGGCTATTTTAAGTTCTTAATGGAGCTTCTAGTCCAAGAGGGACTTCAACCACAACCAATTCAACAACTTTATGACTCTAGCACCCAAGGAGGGTCCAGATCTAAAGCTACAACTTTAGATCTAGCCTATAGCTCAACATCCCAACTTGAAAATCCATAAAAAGCCCTAAAACTCAACAAGAGGAAAGAAAAGGAAGTAAGAATGGCACTTTGATACCTTCAAAAGATGCTAGCTGAGGAAAAACCCGTTTCCCCCTCCTTTCTTGCTTCAATTTCCTTTGTAATCTTAGCCTCCTTCCTCCAAAATCCTCTTTTCCAAGCTTCAAACCCACACTAAGGCACACACACACGAATTAGGGTTTCAAGGGCTCTCAAAGACTATAAGGAAGCCCAAAGGAGGCTGAGGCTCCTTTAAATAGGGGTGTAAACCCCGGGATTTAGGGTTTCATCTGCCAGCTCCTACTCGCCGAGTCCCAATGGTAGACTCGCCGAGTAGGTCACTAAACACGCGTTCTTACCCCGCTGCTACTCGACGAGTAGGTCAACCAACTCGCCGAGTAGAGCTTTATCCAGAAATTCTTAATAAATAAATACATGAGGATCGGGGCGTTACAGTAATAATCACATGTGTGTATGTTATATAATAAATCATTAAGTATATTATACATATTAATCACCGAGTTGACCGAGTTTTACAACATTGCTCAGTTCAGTAAGGGGCCGATCGGGGAGTACTCGAGATTCTGTAACTCGCCTCGGCAAGGGGCCGGGTTGTAACGACCCGTTTCCGGTATGTTAATTAATTTGTTTTGGGCTAAGTTTTCAAGAGGGACTCGGCGAGTTCTAGCCTGACTCGCCGAGTCGGGTCGCGCATCTTGGGCACGCGGGAGCCGGCGACTCGACGAGTCCATATCCTGGACTCGGCGAGTCCATCCGTCTGGGTGAAACCCTAACTCCCCGGGTTTGCTCACTAGTTAAACCCCATTATAGCCTCCATCTCGTCACTTTCCCCCTGAGAGCACTGTGAGAAACCCTAAACCTTCCTCTTGTGAGCTTATAAGTGATATTGTTCCATTTTGGTGAAGGAGTGAAGAAGGAGAAGAAGAAGGAAGCAAGGAAACGAGTTCTAGTGCCAAGATCCAAGACCAAGTGTGAACTTATTCAGGTATTTTCGGAGTCCTCTTCTGGTTTCATGCTTAAACTTCCATTAGAGCTCTTTTAAGGGCTATTTGATGCTTGTTCCAAGCTTTATGCTTGCTTGATTGTGTTATTAAGCCGAAATACCTTTGGATCTTAGTGTTGGGGTGTTGAAGAGTCCAGATCCACTGTCTTTTTGGGGTTACATTGCTTATCAGCCATGGATCTACCCTTATTGTGCATATTTTAGTCTTATTTCCCTCATTCATGTAGTTGTGCACGTAAAGTTGGAAACTTTACGTGGTAAAACAGCTTAATGGACCTAGATCTATCATTTGCATGTGTTGGATTCAAGAGAAATCGAGTAAAAATATGTTGCATGGCGGCGACTCGGCGAGTCGGAAGAACGACTCGACGAGTCACGTCGCGGGTCCCGAGTTCTCCAGTTTCTTCAGTGTCGAGTGGACTAGGTGAGTTAGGGAGTGGACTCAGCGAGTTAAGAGTAGACTCAGTAATGGAGGGACTCGGCGAGTTGTTCATACAACTCGGCGAGTCCAAGGCAATCTCCTTAAGGATTAAGAACAACTCGTCGAGTCTGTTCATCTGACTCGGCGAGTCGGATGAAGATCATCTGAGTTCTTGGATCCAGAGGGTACCCGTCGAGTCGATGCCACACTCGACGAGTAACAGCATGTAAGAGTTGAACGGAGAATCTAGGACTCGGCGAGTCGGGTATCCCGACTCGGCGAGTCAGCCCTGAGTAAGTCAACTTTGACCAAGGGTAAAAGGGTCATTTTACCCTGAGTATAGTGCTAGTGATTGATTGAGTGTGTTTATGGATTTGTAGCCGAGGAGATTCAGGAGCAGCAGCCGTTAGCTTTCCGAGCCACACACTCATCCGCTAGCTTACGAGGTGAGTCTCCTTTCTGTAGGGACGGGTCTAAGGCCACAATGCCGGCCCGTCCAGTTAATAGTAGTTTCCGGACTTCGGCCCGATGTAGTAGTTCGTATGTTTGATGCCTTCGTGGTTCAGACACGTTTTATGTGCTATGTGTATGTGTTTGTGTTCCGGGCCACGGCCCAATGCAGTATGCAATATAAATGGTTATGATATGCTATGCTATGTGCAGTCAGTCCCGGACCTCGGTCCGATGCAGGGGACACGGTCCCAGCCAGTTCCGGACTTCGGTCCGATGCAGTCAGTTCCGGACTTCGGTCCGATGCAGTTAGTTCCGGACTTCGGTCCGATGCAGGGGACAAGGTCCCAGTCAGTTCCGGACTTTGGTCCGATGCAGTTTCCGGGCTTCGGCCCGATGCAGTGGGCAAGGCCCAATATGTGTTTATGTGTTATTGTATGGTATGTGGTAGTTTGGGGGAGCTCACTAAGCTTCGTGCTTACAGTTTCAGTTTTGGTTTCAGGTACTTCCGCAAGCAAAGGGAAGAGCTCTGGATGACGGCATCGCACACACCACCGCCTCAGCTTTAGCCTGGGATTGATTTAGATGTTTTATCTGATGTAGCATGATACAGTTGTTCCGCACAGTATTTTACTATGTTTTGGAATACATCACGTATGGTTTTATTATATGATGCTCTGATTGCAGTTTTGATTATATTAAAAACAAAAATTTTTGGGTCGTATTTTTGGGTTGTTTCACGGGTAGCGAGTACTCGGAGGAGTAATCGGCGAACTCGGCGAGTTTTACAACACTGATAGTGTCAGACATAATAGAAGGTAGACACCTATTGATTGTGTATTAATAAATATTATCAACTCTTGTTTTTAATTGAAGAAACGTATATAGTACATCTCATTATGACACCCACAACGATTCATAGGAGGAACATAAGGAGTTTGAAGTGGTCAACAAACAATAAACCTAATCGATCATTCTATTCCTAGAAATTAGAAACAAATGTATTTCATTTGTTTATAATAAAAATTATTTGTTATGTTTATAAATGATTTGTAAATAATAATATCCATTAATTCCATAGTAATTTTCAGAAAAGCCATAATATTTTGGTTATCGGATAATTTTAAAAAAAGTCTTAATATTTTGAGCAAACTAATGAAAAATGACAGAATATCGGCTAAATCTATGAAGTTGGTCAAAAAGAGTTTTTACGAAGTTTTAACCGATATTTTATGATTTTCTATAAACAAAATTTAGTTTGAGATTTTTTCTTAAATTGAACTAAAATTTTAAGATTTTTCTGAAAATTTTTCAAAAAAAAAGAAAAAAAACTATGTTTGAAATGTAGTGATAACAACCAGTTGGGTTATATCAAATCATAAATGTCTTTTTTTTTTTAAAGTTAAAAATGAGATGACTTGTGAAAACTAAATTAATACAATTACTTTTTAATAAAAATATTTAACATAATTGTTTCTTTCATATAAAAGATTAAAAACGTGGTTCCGTTTCTGAAAATTTCCATTTGAAAAAGATTGTTATGCAAATACACGCGTCCGAAAATAAGTTGGTTTTGCGATCCAACTATCCAAGTAGAGTTTCCACCACAAAATTCATTTGGGAATATAATAAATGGAGCTTTTTGTCAATAGTCATAAAAATTATTTATAAAAATGATGTAATTTGAAAATTATTTAGATGTGTTTATTTTCATAATATTAAAAGGAAATCTAAAGCAATTGGGCCCACATCCATCCCTCGTCTTTCTCTCTTCCCATTCTACTCTCCATATCTTGTCATTTGAGCAAAAAATCCACTATATACACCTTAGTGGCGGACATAAAACATTTTAGTAGGGTGATATTAAATTTTTTTTTTTAAATAAATCTATATTAGTAGTGTCACTCGTTTTTTAAGCCGGTGCATCCAATAGAAAAAACATAAAAAAAATTTTTACACTGCGTGCCGGCGTCAGAGCAGTGGCCTGGGACCCTGGGACACCACTAAGGTCGCCACTGTAATCAACCTTGCTGTTACGATTAAGAAGAGTTGTTCAAGAAGCAGAAAAATCGAAGATTAGATGGCTTTTAAGGAGATACACAACTTTTTCTAGGGACCCATTGGCGATATGCTTTTGGTTTTTGATCAAGACGTACGACGGTACGAGGAGAGCATTTCGGATTTTCTGGCGACATTTTATAATTACTTTAAACACATAGGATAGATTTTACCGTATACCTAATATTTGCAAAAAATTAATCAATCTAAGACTAGACCAGCATTATCGGAAACATTTCCTTGTTCACATAAAGAGAGATTCATGGAAGTTTTCAGTCACAAATTTATCACCCTTTAAAACGAATGGAATCGTGCTTTGTCTTGATGATTTCTTTGAAAACCTCCCAAAAACTAGATCTATTTTGTGTTATTTGGAGGAAGAACAAGAAATAGAAAGAGGTTGGTGAAGGAGAACTTTGGAATTCCGATCGTCGGAGGAAAAACGTGTTGGAAATCAGGCCTCAGGTCATCTCTCAAATAACACACACTCACAGGTATATATGTATGCAGAAAGAAAATATGGAAGTAATTTGGACTCAAAAGCTGCACACACCATTCATATTCAGAAAAAACAAGGGCTATAACCTGTACATATCCAACCGAAATAAGAAAAAAAAAAAAAAAAACAAGCTAATTATTCCTAAAGAATAGGTTCCTTTGATGACCCACTTGCACATACACTGCCAATGACCAGATCACCCTTTATTCAAAAAATAAGTAAATAAAACAAATACTAAATATTAACCCATACCCATTCTTGACTTTATTCAGCTCAATCTTCCACCATCAAGATTATACCCAACAGAACCGGATGGGGAAGACGGTGCGATTAGTTGCAGCCTTATGGGGAAGGAAAAAACAGACGGCGAAGGTATATTGGTAATTTAAGTTTATCAAAAAGATAATTAGCTTATCTTTTAAATTTACAAACACGAACGATAGGTAAATGTTTTTTTTTTATGAAAACACTATTAGTATAAAACTCGATAATAATGATACACACATATTCAATTATACATCACATGTATTACATTGCTTCAAATTACTTTGTATATACAAATTACACAAGTACTCATTTGATCCTTTCTGTCTCTTTATTCACCTTCAAAGATGTAGTTTATTCGAACATTAATCCGAAGAACACACAGAGCTTCCATCGATTTTTCCTCTTTGATTCATTTATTAGAAGTTGCAGAGCTACTCAGTTTTGCCATGGGCATCTATGTCCTTGAGCAAATTGCAATAAAAGTCCATAAAAGAAGTTGGATAGGGTACACTTGTGTTAAGCTTCTCAAACTCAAGTGTCAAAGTAATAAGCTGTGCATCACCTTTTTTTTCAGTATGCAGTATGACTTTCATGGTCTTGAATTTATCATCCACTAGATCTCCTCCAACTGCATTGAACACGATCATATGGTTTTCCTCATTCACAGCTTCGATTACTGCTTTATCAGATTTCTTCTTTCCGTCTATTTTTCATGGCCACATGCAAAGACGTACAATATTTTTAGTAATTAGATATGATATATATTTTTTTGATGAAAAAGTATGTATGAACAAAGAAACAAAAATAGGGTTTTCGCTATTACGTACCAATACTGTAGTGCCAATGGACGAGCGATCCAACAGCCCCTCGATCACCATCAAGCAGTTCACATGCATGAATCTTGTCAGGAGATATGACAGCTATCTCGTTGGGGTTGTGCCTAAAGAGATCATGGAAGACATCTCCCTTCTTACTAATCTCTACATAACCAATTAACTTTCCGGATAAAGCCATATTTCGATTATTACAAAAATCTGAAAGTTAATTGTTTACAAGAGAGAATTGATGAGTTTGTGCAAAATATGGCCGATAGCGTTGGACTTATATAGAGAATTTTGGCTGTCCGACTCTGACCCCAACATTTTAGTTAGGCCTGACAATCGTGTCGTGTTCGGGTTGGCGTGTCATGGGTTGGCGGGTCAAAATATGTCAACCCAAACACGACCCATTTAAATATACAAGTCACGGGTTGGCGGGTTTGAAACATAAACCCATATATGACCCACGAACCCATTTATTTATACGGGTTCACAGGTTGGCGGGTTTGTGGGTTAGATTTGGATTCGTGGGTCAGATTCCATAAATAAAATTAACAATTAAACATGAATAAATTCTTGATGGTTTATGCAAACATATTTAAATTTTAGACACTTAACTACTTAAGTATTAAAGTCATAAACATCCAAATGAAAATTGAAAAATTCATAGAAACATGTTCAATGCCTCAATCGCTTATACACCATATGCCGATATGCCATTTGATTTAGGGAAAAAATGAGGAAAATCAATTGGTTACAAACTTACATACGACCTTATGAGGTAGGACCACAAGTCAAAATATAAATACATTTAAAAATAAAAAATATTTTTTTAAATTAAAAATATAAACGGGTTGGCGGGTCAACCCATTTATTTTTTGAGAAACCCATATATGACCCGTTTAATAAACGTGTTGGCAGTTTGGCGGGTTGGCGTGTTGAAAAATTCAACCCAAACCCGTTTATTTTGTGTCGTGTCGCGGATCGTGTCGTGTGTTGTATCGAGAATTGACAGCCCTAATTTTAGTAATTTTAGTTACGTACGCTTACTAGTTTGAATATACAATACGACAAAATATGTTTCACGTGGGTTGCAGCATGCAAAGTGGTTTATGAAATTTATAAATTTTATATATTAAAAGAAAGAAAGAAAACAAACTAAACTAATCTTGTCAAATATATATTAGCGATGGTTCCACTCCGATAACTGAAACGCGACCAGTGACTGTGACGGTGTCCTTAAAAGTCCGATGATGTGTCAGATTCGGAGCCTACTCGGCTACTCATCTCATGTGCAGTGTGGTTTGGGTTGGATACAATGGGTAAGTTAGTTTAGCTTTTATTTCATTGAATTATCCTTGTTTGGGTTTATGTATTGCTTTTGAGATTCCTCTACTAATTAATACTAACTTCTGTAATGAGGGCAGGTTATTAACTAAATTCACAAGGTGTTTGATGAAAGTCATCAAAGAGATCAAACGTCATTGCGATTTATGCAGTTGTGTGAGGCGTATGTTGTTTTTATGGAAGGATTTTTAATTTTTATTATCGCATAGAAAATATGCATGGTTCTTCAATTGGTAATGGAAAAGTTTACGGGGAAGAATAGTTTGAAATAACAAAGGGTAGAAATACAAGTTCCAAATACGAATGACAGAGTACAGAATTAGGAATCAAATAACAGTTACAACAAATCAAGAAAATTGAACAACACCCATATCTGCTTAACTATCATCAATTAAGAAGCTAGAAGAACGATGTATTCATGTGCATTCCTGAATTACCATATGTATCATAATTTCATTTTCTGCAACTTCTTATTTCGCATTAAATACGAAAGGAGACATCTTATATTTTTTTCTTTTTGCGAAAGGAGACATCTTATCTTATCGACCTACTAAATTTAATACTCACGCCCTTGATAATCAAATGCGTGAATCCCATTCGAATTTAATATGAAGAAAATGAAGTTCTTCATGATTAAAGTTGTTGTACCACGTGGTGAAACATTACTGCCTAGAAATTATGAAGCTAATTGAAGTGATTGTTTTCCATGTCAGGATCAACGTGCACATTAGTAAGTTTGTCATGAGTCATCCGCATCCAATTGAATCTCCAATGAGGTAATCATCAGGATTGTTTACCGTTGATCGGATCATATGTATTTTGGAAATTGATTCTAACATAACCGTTTTTCTACATACACAACAATATTTGTTTTAAAATGTTGAATTTTATAAGGGATTGTATGACTCGGTCTGGGTCAGGCCTGAGTCGGTGAGTCATGCCTTACTTGGTATGAAGCTCTAACTGTACCTTTGACTTGTTTGATTACAGCTCTAAGTGACTATGTTGCATGCTAGAAATGACCATTTTACCTTTTTTTTTTGTTTACCAAAACCAAACCAGAGCTTAGACGCGATCCACATATTTTTCTCCTTTTACTATATCATCTGTATATTTAGCATACATACATATATCATATGATTAATAAAGTTAACAAATGACACAACATAATTTACAAATTTTAACACCCCAAAAAAGTGAAAATACATTGATTTTGACATTGAAAAGCATGTTCACAAGCTCACATAGATAGCAAGAAATTATTTTGACCTTCAAATAGCTAAAGCATGAGCATCTATTACAATCTTTGCATGATGGAAGCATTCAATTGTTTTGAAACTTTATTTTTGTCATTCAAGCATTTTGACAAACAATTGGGGGACAAAAGGCTGTTATATTTAGCTCAATAGGTCCCGCCCTGTCAATCTTCAACACTCTCTAAGTTGATTTATCTTTACTTCGTCTGATCATATAAAAGTTCTATAAGAGGCAAAATTTTGATATTGATTAACATTGCAGATATATATAATTACACAAGGATCTGATCAAGTTAAGCAAAAGATAGAACTATACAAAAGCACGTATACGTATAAACTACAAAGCATAATCTACAAGCCAATGTTAATTGAACAAAAAGATAAACATACAAATACTTTAACATGTGTGGACTGAAAAAAGGTAAAGCACATAAAGGTTTTTGTCGTTGAACTAAAATAATTATGTGATAGCTCCAAATATGCACCATCAATAACTGTATGCTTATAACATCTGGAATATCCTTAATTGCTTATATACCAATGAACTGAATTTAACAAATAGATGACAGGAAGCATGTTGAATTACTTATATACCAATGAACTAATTTTTTTTATTTTTTTTTATTTTTTTTTTATTATTTTTTTATTTTTTTATCTTTCATCTTATTCTCAATCACTTCTTGCATCATCACACACATCAATTTTAATCCTTATAACTTTTTGGTAAGAAACGAAACACGATTTTTCTAATTTCATAATAGAAGCAAGAATTGTTATGACAAAAGTAATCAAAACACAAAATATAAAAATCAGAAACTCAAATAAATAAAATTTATATTCAAGATTAAAAAACAGAAAACATACTTGAATGTTGATGTTTACAATATAATCACAAAACATGTAAATATGTAGATTGAGACATGTAAATTGCAGTGTCATTAAACATAAATTGTCCTGATATTTGTCAGTCTTGAGGAACAACAATCAGTCAAGAAGAAATCTTGATTCTGGAGAAATTCTCTATGTTCCCATCTTGATCTTGAATTACAAAAAAAAAAAAAAAAAAAAAAAAAAAAAAAAAAAAAAAAAAAAAAAAAAATCAAAAGAGTATGTGTTTTTTTGTAACCCCCAAATCTGACTTATGGCGATGTATTTATAGGCTTCAAATCAACAGTTAACCAATCCCATCCAACACATTTGTTCAAATCGAAATTAACTATCTAATAGCTAGTTAACAATTCTTTAATATAAAGTCAAAAATCCAAAATTAATATATAAAAGTATTAATTAGTCAAAAATCCATGTCTTTCAAGACCAATTTGACTAGCCAATCACCAAATCCAACACAATCCCTTTAGCCCAAGTATTTAATCATATTAATAAAATACTAATAGAAGGCTTTATAAGGGAGCAAAAGTTTCTTCTTACTTCCAATGTGGGACAAGTCCCATAAAGTAGATTGTCCTTAAACAAAGTTCTGACAATACCCCATATATTTTCCATTCAAACTCCTAGAATACCCCACATTCGAATAGAAAATAAGAGAACTTTGATATTCAAATAAGGGAAGTAAGATATGACATGCATCTGGATAGGTGTTGTAAAACTTGAATCTTTCATAGTGAGTACTACATGGATCTACTTCGTGGGTAGTGAACTAAAGTCTTGAATTAACCAATTTTTATAGTATAATTAAAGACAAGAAGTATCACACATATCATATCTAAGCATATATCATTTCTTACCACTGTGTTCATTTCGGTCGTGAAAAATCCTTTCTTCATGAGACTTTTAGAGAGCTTAGTTGTATCAGCTCCATATGTACGTGTAAACCAAAAGGCTATACATAGAAAAAGTTGTAATTAAGATTTGATTGGTAACTCACGTTTTTTTTTCCAAACATGAGTTGTTAAACGTCCATCTGGTGCACAATCTTCAGAGGAATTGTTTTCACCTTCTACACTTTCCACTAGAGATCCATTCATTGTTGGTTGTGTTGGTGATGGCGTAGATTCTGGGATAGGTGTTGGGATGGTAATGTAGATGCAGGTTTTGAGGTTGTGGTAGTAGATATAGGTGTTGATGATGTGGTAGTGGGTGTCGGTGTTGATGATGGTTTAGATGATGTAGGTGCTAAAGTTTGGTTATTGGTGTAAGTGTTGAGGATTGTATTGCTCCAGTTTCTGAAGTTTTAGATGTATTTTCTAAGGACGGTGTGGATGTTGTAAGTGATGTTGAGTAAGTGGTAATCATGGTTAATTTTAATGATAGAGGTTTAGGGGTTCTGTTGGTAGATGTTATAGGTGCTTTAGATGTGGTTGTTGGTATTGGGAAGTTGATTTCTTCATCTTGTAATTGTCTGTTTACGAATTTCACAGTTGATATCCTGTTGCGTTTCATAACCTGTAGTGCAATGAATTTAGTTGGCTTCACACCGGATGCTCCTTTTTCTTTCGAGTTCGACATCTTTCTTACTTAAAAATTAACAAAAAATTGTAGTCAATACCAACATATTAAAGATGCTAAACTACTGATGAGAAGAGAGAAACAAGCAATAAAAATAAACTATATATGAAGGCATTACTACGCATGTAAACTATTGAATACAATTAAAACCAATTTACTTGTAATTTAAGATGATAATATACATGAAGATGATCAGAGAACAAGAAACAGTCATCACAATAATAGTAAATTAAATAAAAATAAATTTTAGATGTGTGACAACCTATATCGTCAAAGTGAGCGCATAAACATATAATGAACAAAGATTTCGATCAATTAGCCGCCGGAGATGATGATCACAGAAAATGTAAACCCTATTTCTAATCACTAAACATACCCTAATATGCAACCTAATCGTGTGTAGGTTAGAGGGAAAGGAATTGCGAAATATTTTGAATCTCCGCTAATGGAAATTTTGAACAATGCTAATTACCGCTAAATAGTTCCAGATTGATGGATAGGGTATATACATCTAGCTAACGTCAAGAAAGAACATAGACTAACGATGTGTTCATAGTATAATTTCAATTTAAAATTATACATGAGGATTAAACATTAATAAACTATACATCTTTATGCTTTTATGTTTAAACCAAAATTTATATATAAAAGACGTACGGGTCATGTCAATATATATGGTAGTTGCTTATAGTGTGATGGTATTACATATGGATGATATATGGGTCATTGGTCAACATGGTATTTCCTTATGGTGTCCATGGATGACATACGGGTCATTGGTCAACATGGTAGTTGCTTATGGTGTGATGGTATCACCCATGGATGACATATGAGTCATTGGTCAACATATATCATTTGTGTCGGTTGTGTATTAAAATTTAAAATTTTCAAATACTTAATTTTGTAGGAAATATTAATTTTTTAATTAATTTTATTAATAATTTAAGGTCCTCGATCAATCCTCGCCGAGTCTGATTAATCGTTTATCGTCAGTCGACCGTCGAGCTACCGCTGAGCAATGTTTACAACCTTGATTAAAATAGAAAGTGATTTTTCTTTTAATTATGACTTTTTACAAAACTACCCTTACTAATTAAATACGAGTCATTGTATGTATTAGGGCAATTTGGTCATTTTATAATGGAACATCTTCGAGGCGCCATAATGTTTTTCGACGAAACACGTTGTTTCAGTTCTTCACTCTTATTTCAGTCACTTGCAAACAACCCCAATTTAAAAATTCCGACAGACAAAAAACCCTAAAATCATTTTCGCATAATCGTTATCTTAGTGAATGTTTATTATTATGGAAGCCTGTACTTCTTCTAAGATTCAATCAAGAAATCAAACGAAATCGTTAACAGACATGCCATTTGAAGTGATGTAGAAAATAATAGTCGACTTGGAAAAAATTTCAGCAGTCGAGGCTTTTAGGATGAAGAGTGTGTAAGTTTTGTCTTCGATCATTCTATTTCATAAGTGTATTTGAGTTGTCTTTACATTATGGAGCCAATATTGTGTTTCGTTTGCAGTTGCATATTCTTTAACGAGGCAGGAAAAACGGATGAAGTATATAAACATATGGAGTTAGATGGATTACGATTTCGTGGTTGGTCTAACCAGAAACATGCAGATGTCAAAAAATGCATAGAGATGAGAAACCCAAATATTCTATTTAGGAATGGACTGGAATATTGTTATAAATATGCATAGTAGTAATTGATTTGTTTCTTGTTTTGCATAACTTTAATTAGAAATTATTTGTTTGATGTTTTTTTTCAGATAAAGTTATTTTTCTTAGAAGCTGAACACGAAGGGAAAACGATGCTTGAAGAAGCATCTGCATTGGGACATTTAGATTCAACATTTGTCTTGGGAATGATGCTGATGGCTGACGGGAGACATAGGAAGCAGGAAGCTTTGGACATGTTGAACAATGCTTACCACAGAGCAAAAGGTAAGTGGAATCTTAGAGCAACTTGTTCTAAGGTTCATCTCAACTTAAATATGGACGGGAGGAAACATGTACACTTCCATGGCTTCCATAGATCTTCTGTATTGCATAATTCTGTAATTAGTGTGTTAGACGCTTTTGTGAATGGATACAGATAGGTGTTTATGTGTGAAATTTGTTTGTGGGATGCTTGTTTCGTTAGGTTTTCTAGGGAGTTTGGTATAATTTATGTGTAGTTTGTTGATATATACTTTAATATTACGACAATTAATGTTATGTACATTCTTTTGGTTTAATATACGAATATATAGTAATTTACTTGATAAGTAATTAGTTGTTGTTGTTACTTGATTAGTAAATATGTTGTGTTGTTAATAAGGGACTAAAAGAGTAAAAGTTTGGAATGATGTTTGAATAATGTGTTTTGGACTTTGAATATTAGTGTTTATATTGTATTGTAATTATAGTTGAATGTAGCAAATGTTAGTTCTTTCCTAGTATTAAATACATATAAAATACAATTTTAAAGACATAAACATGCATGTATTTTATTTTGGATTTGGTAATTTGGTTTAATACCAACTAGTGGAGAACCCATGCTTTGCATGGGGTAAAATTGTAAATGAATAAACATAAGGACTAAAAGTGGCAAAAAAATATTATGGCTAAAATCAAAGTAAAAAAAGTTACTATAAATATAGGGACTAAAAGTGGCAACAAAAGAAAACTATTGTGTTTAAAATCTAAAGTAAAAAAATTTACTGTTAAAATCTTGTTCCACTTTTAATATATATATTAGTACATGAATATATGCTAGTAATTTGATGGAATGTTATTATATATATATATATATATATATATATATATATATATATATATATATATATATATATATATATATATATATATGTTATTTTTGTCTTTTTAATTTCAAGAATCAAAAGTTAACTGTTACCTAGCTATAAAAAGGTAAAATATTTGAATAATGCGTTTTGACACAAATACCCTTAGTATTCACATATTTGGAATGATTTCAGGGGCAATTTGGTCTTTTTGCACTCTAAATTGTTAAGGCGCCATCACAACATTGACGTCACACCGACGTTCCAATTCTTCAACCATTCAGAACATCTCAGCTTTTTCGGACGATAAATCTGCATGCAAACACTAAAACCCCCAAATTGTCGAAGGATAATCGTTCTCAAAAACGATTTTCTCCGATAATAGAAACTCATGTACTCCTCTCGACCAGATCATCATAAAGTAAGTTTTTTTTCATACCCTGTTACACTGTCTTTCATAGTTACGCTTAATTTAAAAAAAATTGAATACAACAACTCCAATGTGTATTTTGTAAGTAGAATGTCGAATACTAGAAGTCGTTGTTCGTTAGATGATCTCCTAATAGAGATTTGAGTCGGATATTTGTAGTATTAGGGTCGAAATCTGCGAAAGACATCATCTCTGCACGACTTTGGCAATTCTCAATAAACATCAACTAATGAATGTATATTTGATGAAATACAACTTTATTTATTTGTTATTTACTGTGTATTTAAATTTTTGAAGTTCAAAGAAGATGTATGAAGCGGGGGGTGATCCTCAAATGTACAGAACAACATACATTGACATGTTTGAAGGAATGGGTCCCAAAAATCTGAAAGCTGATTTATTTATACACACATGTGCATTGCATAATAACATTGAAGCCATGTTCAGACAAGGAATTATATGTGTAGTTTCAATAATTATATGTAATCTATACCATCATACATACTTATAAAGCTAGCATTTTTTCTTGAATATCATGCATTTAAAACCCCTTTTTTTTTTAACTTCCTTTCACCACATTCATTTGAAACTTCCATGACTTTTCAATTTCTTTAAAATAATATTATAAATAAGTTAAATAATGTTCTATAAATAAGAAATGGTGTTTTATTACAATGTCTTCATCCCACATCGATGGTGAGAGTAAACAAGAGAATGTTTGCTCTTCTATAAATATGAAATGTTGTGAAATGTTTCAAAGGGACCAAACCATGAGAACTTCCTCATGCCTACCTTTGTAGGATTTTGAAGGTATTATTTGGTGAGATTGTCTATATTGGCAAGTGTCCAGTTAACTTTTGGAATTCCAAAAATGGTTTTGAACTGAATTTTTTCAGGTTTAAACCGTGTTTCACTTAGAAAAAAAAATTGTGTAGTTGGGTATATTGAGTTGAACCAGAGCTGGATCAATTTAGACCGATAAAGGAATCATTTTCCTTTCACAACAAACATTTGAAACTCCCATGATTTTTCAAATTATTTCTAATAATATTATAAATAAGATACATAATTTTATATAAATATAAAAAAGCATCTACCTAAACCTAAAATTATAACTGTTTGAAAAATCACTTTGATTCAAAAGCACGGAATATATACAAACCGGGTTTCACTAGAAAAAAAATGTAGTTTGGTATATTTAGTTGAATCAGTCCGAGTTTGATCTATTTGGACCATAAAAGAAACATTTTCTTTTCACTACATACATTTGAAACTCCCATGATATTTCAAATTGTTTTCAATGATATTTTAAAAAAGTTACATAATGTTATATAAATATAAAAAAAAACATCTACCTAAAAATAAAATTATAATTGTTTGAAAATTCGATTTGATCAAAAGCACAAAATATATACGCAGATTATATTTTATAAATGAATTCTTTTTATAATGAACATTTGGATCCTGAAAATATATATAAACAAACTTTCTATATTAAGTACCTAACTGAATTTATGATTTTAGAATTGAACAAAGAGTTATTCAATAAGAACTTACTTTTTCGGATAGCAACTTACGGCATTATAGAAAAATGGAACTATTGAACAATAAATAAAGGGTAAACAAGAGAAATAGCGTTTTACTAAATAAGTTGAATAATGTTTTATTAACAAGAAAGCGTGTTTTATTACAATGCTTTCATCCCACATCGATGGTGAGAGTAAACAAGAGAACGTTTCCTCTTCTATAAATAAGAAAGGTTGTGAAATGTTTCAAAGGGACCAAACCATGAGAACTTCCTTATGCCTACCTTTTTAGGATGTTGAGGGTATTCTTTAGTGAGATTGTCTTTATTGGAAACTGTCCATTTAAGTTTTAGAATCCCGAAAATGGTTTTGAACAAGATTTTTTAGGTTCAAACAGAGTTTCAGTTGAAAAACCGTTATGTAGTTTGGTATATTGAGTTGAATCGGTTTAGGTTTGATCAATTTGGGCCGATAAAGAAAGCATTTTCCTTTCAGCACATACATTTGAAACTCCCATGATTTTTCAAATTGTTTCTAATAATATTATAAATAAGTAACCTAAACATAAAATTATAATTGTTTGAAAAATAAATTTGATTCAAAAACACAAAATATATACAAACCGGGTTTCAATAGAAAAAAAGTTATGTGGTTTGGTATATTAAGCCGAATCGGTCCAAGTTTGATCAATTTGGACCGATAAATGAAGCATTTTCCTTTCACCACATACATTTGAAATTCCCATGATTATTCAAATTGTTTATAATAGTATTATAAGTTACGTAATGTTATATAGATATAAAAAAATCTACCTAAACATAAAATTATAATTGTTTGAAAAATCACTTTGATTCAAAAGCACAAAATATATACTCGATTATATTTTATAAATAAATTCATTTTATAATGACATTTTGAATCATGAAAATACATATACACAAACTTTCTATATTAAGTACCTAACTGAATTTATGATTTTAGGATTTAACAAAAAGTTATTCAATAAAAACTTGATTTTTTATAGCAACTTACAAGATTACTGAAAAATGGAACTATTGAACAATAAATTTTTTGGATAACGTTTTATTTTTATTATTTAATATTTTATTTAACAAAATGAAATTATTGGCAAATAAAGAAATGAGTTTAATTAAAATGTCTTCATCCCACATTGATCGTGAGAGTAAACAAGAGAATGTATTCTCCTCTATAAATAGGAAAGATTGTGAAATATTTTAAAGGGACTAAGCCATGAGATCTTCATTGCATCTAATTTTGTAGGACGTTGAGTGTATTCTTTGATGATATTGTCTTTGTCGACAAGTGACCAAGTAAATTTTAGAATTTCGAAAATGATTTTTGGATCGTATCTTTTAGATTTGGGTCGAGTTTAATAAGGATCCGAATGTCTTATGGCTGAGTTAGGCAAACTCGCTTCCATTGGAGGTTGAGTTTAAGTAACATGTCGAGTATTTGGTTGTGTTAGCCAAGTTTTACAACCTTGTATGTAATACAATTTAAAGTTTTAACCTTATAAAAGACATCACTATTATCATATGTTCTACATAATTATGGTAATATTTATGATAAAAAAACATTTTTTTTTACTATTTAAGATAAAAAGTTGTCTCTATTATCATATGTTGTACACAATGATAAAATTTAAGATAGATAAAAAGATGTCGATGTTATCGTATTTTCTACATAATGATAATATTTAATATAAATGTTTTAATTTAATATGAAATTATTATTTAATAGATAACAATAACGATTTTTTTATTTTTAATTTTTTTTTTCTATTTTAATCATATAACTTTGTATATGCAAAACAACTTCAAGTTCCAACCTTATTTCTTATAATATAGTTCAACATAATAACAATACTAAAAATCATTTTTTATATTTTTTATGAAATTATTATTTAATTGTTAATAAAAATGATTTAGTTATTTTTAATATAAAATATTTTTTATATCCCACGCAATGCACGGGCATTCGCCTAGTTTATTAATATTTAGTGTCATTGATGTTATATATTGATATTGTTATTCTATCAACAAGATGAGTGCTTTTATTATGACAATTTTTATTTAGGATTGACTTTATTGAGACAAGCACCAAATGAAAATCATCTTGAGGCAATTTATTTGCTTGGAATGATCTACATTTCAAGAGGGCCTCATCAATGTGATGAAGGTATGTATATATGGTATATGTGTAAATTAAATTATATATATAGTTAATTAAGGCATGTTTGTAGTTTGGGGTTAGTATGTAGTTGTGTTGTGTTGTATAATGTTTATTGTTGTATTAAAAAGGGTACATCGGATTAATTGATGGATATTTTAATGTGTAGGCTTACAATTACTTGATGTCTATTTTGGCTGGACAGTTCTGGATGATGGGGAGGACACATGTGTTGTTGATGGTGCCAAAGAGTTGTTGCGGGTTGTTGATGTTGTTCATAGACTTACAACGAATAACATCACATTCCAATGTGAAGACCCACGTCATTCTGTTAAAGGTGCATTGGCAATAGGCCAGAAGAGGATAAAGATCGATAAAGATATTGCATGGTTTGTCGTTGGTATGTAGAGTATGGTAGGTTTTGTATATTTCTTAAAAATATTAATGGTTGATAATAGAATGAACATTGAATATTAGTGTTCTTATTGTATTGTATATGAAGTTGTATAGTACTACTATAATTTTATTTTGGTTTTGTGTTTACATCATTCTGTTAAAAGGGCATTTTAGTCATTTTTGTTTGCTATGTTGTTTGAGTAGGATGAAGTATACGTAAAACCCATGTTATTTTTGTGATGAAGTATAGTTAATGTAATTAAAAATAAGTTTGTAATGAATTCGTTATTAAGGAAAATAATCTACATAGATTATATACTTTAACATGCCCGGTTAATGTAATTAAAAATAAGTTTGTAATGAATTTTTTGTTAATTATTCATTATATACTATGTTTTCAAGAAATTATACACAACTTCATTAGCACAACTGGCTTAATTGTGCCCTTTTCTAGCATAAGCTTAAGTTCGAGTCTGCATGCCAGCAATATCTACTTTATAATTCATTTTTTCATTTTTTAGCCATTAGTTTATGACACATATTACCAATTCAAAAACATTTCATTCAAACCATATCTTACAAATTCCATTGATCATAATAATAACTCATCCATAGTTTAAGAAGATTAATTAAGCATACAACATCCCAACAAATGTCGTCACAAATTAGCTACGCGTTTTGTTCCATAGCAAAACAAGCAAACGAAATCATATTCCATAGCAGAATTCCCTAGCAAATACCTACGAATGGTACTTCCATAGCAATTCAACTATGCAATTGGTTTCCGTCACAAACTCCATTGCATAGTAACCATAATAATGAATTCCATAGCAGCAGTACAACGGAAAGTGATTTGGTGACAAATGTCGTTGGAAAATTGCTACGAATGTTTGTTCCATAGAACTATCAGTAGCATAATACCAACGTATATGGAGTCGGTAGCATTTTCCCTAGCAAATCCCATTCTCGCTACCAGAAAATAAAATCCGTAGACAATGTGGTAGCAACATTGCTATGGAACGACATTCCATAGCACGATCCAATGCAGATTAACAACGAAAATACGTTCCATAGCGACCTTCCCTAGCAAAATCGTGTTTTTCTTGTAGTGTCGGTCCATCTGAGTGTGGGTTGTCCCATATCTTATAAGGTGCATTTTCAGGTGTATATGAGTGTGTCAAATCATAAAAATGCAATCTCGGTCTTGTTCTTCCATTCATGCATGAGTTTTGAAGCTTGGAATCTTATGATACGTTAGGCTTTTGGATTTGGACCTGTTCTAGCCATGCAACATCATAAAGTTGGAAATTTTATGATTTAGAATATAATTTGGACTTAGATCTGAGCTTTGGACAAAAGGCCTTAAGGGACAAAGTACTTAATGGAAATATTAGAGCCAGCTTGTGTATGTCGGGCGTAAGTTGAGTACATCAGGCATACTTGGTCTAAACCACATACGTTGGGAGTAAGTTAAGTACTCAGGGCATACTCAGCATGCCTTGGATTTGTTTTTTTGTTGACTTTTGTTAACCATTGACTTTTTGACCAAGTTTGACTTTGGGTCAAACTTGAGGATTTTGGGCTATTTATTATGATTCTATCTGGTTCTGGTGTTAGTGGATTTGCGGGTGCAAGTAGTTCAAAAAAGGGATCGTGTCATAGTGTTTAAGAGTTCTTCAATTCAAGTGAGTTTTTCCTCATTGTATCGTGGTTCGAAGGCACCAATTTCGGCCCACTAGCTTGGTTATATTTAGTAGAGGGATGCCATAGAGATTGTATGTTGTCAAGTAGGATAGACTGAGGACTCTTGATCTAGTCTTTTTTTCCTTCTTCCTTGTTTGGTTATGGCTTTAGAGTAGGATCACCTGTCCAGGTGTCTATCACAACTCTGAGTAGGGATGTGAGTGGGTCCAAACCCGGAGCGGTAGACCCGGGAACCGGTTCACGAGATTTTTTAGGACTGAAAATCGGACCGGTATATAGGAACCGATTCCGGTTCGGTTCTGGGTAAGGTACCGGGTAAAGTGGGTCTAGAACCGAAAAAACCCAGAAATATCAAAGTGGGTCGAATGGAACCGGGTACAGTGGATCTAAAACCGAAAAACCCGGGGAACCGGGTAAAGTGGGTCGAATGCATGTTTTAAAATTTCACAAAATACAAAAATAAAGCTGAGAAAAAAAAATTGCAGCTTTGATATCCCAACTTTGGAAGACTATAAATCAATGAATATGAAACCAAAAATGATAAAATTAAAGTCTAAAATCATGTACAAACTCTATACTACACTTTGGAAAAAACCGCATGCTATTCCGACTTCAAACGAATTAAATATGTATGTTTTAAATCTGTCACGAAATACAAAGAAAGCTGAAAAACATAAAATTTTCAGCTTTGATATCCCGACTTTGAGAGACTATAAGTCAATGAATAAACACCCAAAAATAACAAAATTATAGTCTAAAATCATGTAAAAACTATAAAATACACTCTGGAAAAAACTTCATGCCAATCCGACTTCAAACGAACGAGATATACATGTTTTAAAACTATCATAGAATAAAAAAAAAAGCTGAAAACATAAAATTTTCAGCTTTGATATCTCAACTTTGAGAGACTATAAGTCAATGAATATAAACCCAAAAATGACAAAATTATAGTCTAAAATCATATACAAACTATAAATTATACTATGGAAAAAACTTTATGCCAATCCGACTTTAAACGCATTAGATATGCATGTTTTAAAACTATCACAGAATAAAAAAAAAAAAAAAAAGTTGAAAAACATAAAATTTCCAACTTTGATATCCCAACTTTGAGAGACTATAAGTCAATGAATATAAACCCAAAAATGACAAAATTATAGTCTAAAATCATGTAAAAACTATAAACTATACTATGGAAAAAACCTCATGCCAATCCGACTTCAAACGAATGAGATATGCATGTTTTAAACTTTCCATAGAAACCAGTTCCGACCCCGAAAACCGGTTCCGGTTCTATAACCCGGTTTACCCGGACCCGGAACCCGGATAGAGCCATTCTTTAAACTCGGGACCCGAACCGGTTTTACATGTTCCGGTTCCAACGGTTCTGGTTTCGGTTCCGGTCCGGTTTTCCGGTTCTAAATCTCATCCCTAGCTCTGAGTATATACGGTTATGCATTCCTTGGATTGTTGGCTATGTATCCTTATGTATAGTATGTTGTTGTGTTGTATTGATCTGCTAGATTTGCATATATATCCTTATATGGTAGGATGTTGTGGTTGTGGTATGCTGGTTAGAGTGCTAGTATACAGGTTATCATTTAGTGGAGTGTCCTAGCGGCTGGATGTAGTCATGTAGGATAGTTTGAGAACTCTTGATCTAGGCTTTCTTGCATGTTCCTTGTTTGGTTGTGGCTCTACAGTAGGATCATCTGTTCGGGTGACTATCTCACCTATGGTTACTTACGGTTATGCATTTCCTGGAAGTTAGTTAGTAGCAAGATAATATGTTGTGTGAGGACTAGTAGACGGTAGTGAGTTGTATGACTGATGTTTACCTATAGTATGTGTCTACTTTATCCTTGATTGTTTATATATCAACATATGGTGGTAGTGGGTTGAGGCCGTCCTGCTTTGTGATGTAGGCTAAGATACTCGGTGCGGTCCGGCAGTATGTCATAGGTACGTCGGCTTGGGAAGAGCCGTTGGGTTGAGATAGTAGTCCAACAAACCCTGGGTATGCATGCCCATTGGACCCATTACATGTTGCCATTCCAGTTCGAGGACTGATTAGGCCTGGGCATTCCAATCCGACGATTGTGGGCGGTTATGCATGCTTGTATGTTTATTGTATGGGGTATTTTGGTGGAAACTCACTAAGCTTTGTGCTTACCCAAATATTTATGTTTTTTTAGATTTACATCGGTGATCGTGAGAAGGCGAATGCGAGACTATACGCACTCATCAACAACATTGGTGATTCTGTGTTTACTATAATACTCTGATGTTACTTAAAGCACATTTTTCTTTTCTAACCAGTAAGAATAAATAGTTGATCAAAAAATGATTTTGGATAAATATCATACTCTTAATATTCACAAAGGGTATGGATGATCGGAGTATAATATTCTCTAATATAAAAATAAAGTTTTAAAATCATTATAAAATATTTAAAAATATATATAGGTAAATATCATATTTTGGCGGCTTATAAAAACAATTTATATTATATTTAGAGATTAGGCTGGATAAATATTATATTTTGATTTTTATTTAGGCATATATGAAATTCTTCTTAACTTTTTCGACGTGATCTCACTACTCGGATCTCCGATCTGTGAAAGAGATTTTACAGTTGGACGCCTACATACCGAACCACCGTTGATCTCCTCCACCACATAACTGTCCCTTTTGGTTTTGATCTTCGTTTTCTATTTGGATCCGTTTTTAGGTTAGGGTTTTTTATTTGAATCAAGTTATAGTGAATGGTTTCATGATTTCCATATATGTTCTTCAAGATATGTGTTTCTTGATTTTGGGTTTTGAACAGGGGCGGACGCACGATACTAAAAAATAAAAAATTTTCAAATTTTCAAAAAAAATTTCCACTGCGGCCGGAAAAGCTAGGGGTTGCCGGTGCCACCGGTGACCCCCTAAATCCGCCCCTGGTTTTGAAGACCACACACATGAAATAAGTCTAGAAAACTGGAGGAATTAACTTATGTTTTGCCAAAAAAGGATTTCTAAAAAAGATATCATCAACCAACTAGCTAAGCTAGTTTTAACAAATTAACCACAAACCGATTGTATAATTTTGTTAGAAAATAATGACCTAATATACCCGAACAACAGTCGACTTATCAAAAAAGACAATAATGAATTACTTGTTTTGGAAATCGAAAGACTTTCTAACAACACAAATCATTGGGAAAGAAAAATAATGATATTTTGAACAACATATCCATGCATATATACTACACCACCACCTTACATTCTATTTATTCACTAGAGACGTAGTTTATTCTTTCAATAGGAGAAAAACACACATTCACACTGAGAGAGTACTTCCTGCCATTTCCTTCTTTGAGTACCAGTTGCCGAACTACTTAGTGGTGCTATGGGTATCCAAGTCCTTGACCAAATCACAAAGGTAATCCATCAGGGAAGTTGGATATGGTACACTTGTGTCAGGCTTCTCAAACTCAAATGTCCAAGTAGCCACCACTTTATCACCTTTTTTGTCAACATTTAGTATGATTGTAAAGGTCTTGTATAGCTCATCCACAAGATCTCCTCCGATTACCTTAAACACAATCATGTGGTTATCTTCGTCAACTGCTTCGATTATTTGCTTCGAAATTTTCTTCTTTCCCTCTTATTATCATGCAGAGATGCCAAGAAATTAAATTATTGTGAGAATGTCAAGCAATATGTTATAGTTTTGAACTATACAACTAGTTATGATATTGTAATATCCAAACATGAAAGACACAAGATTCTAGAGAAAACATGTACATATGAACAACAAAAAGAATTAGGGTTTGACCTACCATGAGTGTAGTGCCAACAGATAACAGAACCAACGTCCCCCCTATCACCATCAATCAGATCACAGCCTTGAACCTTATCAGGTGATATGATAGCTATCTCGTACGGGTTGTTCCTAAAGAGATGGCAGATTTCTCCTTTCTTGCTGACATCTACATGACCAATTAACTTTCCAGATAAAGCCATATCTCTCGATTGATATAATGGCAGGACCCTAAACCACTCGTTAATTTACAAGAGAGAGTTGATGAGTTTGTGGAAAATGTGGCCAACAACGTTTGCTTTATATAGATTGGTTGCCTTACCCAAAAATGATAATTTAATAAACTTACATAATTAATTAATATCTTGAGGACAACACTTTGTAAACGTGTAACACAATAACGTAACTTCTTTTTCTTGTTTTTAAGGCTGCATGCAATTTACACAGTAATTTATGATATATCTATAACATAAATAATGTCAACCATAATCCCAGAATATTATACTTTCCTGCTATAAAAGAAAATCGTCTAGACGTCTACTACATATATAGAAAATCGTCTAGAAGGTTTTTTCAAGAAATTGCTTAGTTACCGTTAATTAAGGAAAGGAAGGATTGCTGGAGGAATGCGATTCCTTCAAATCTATTACTTTTTATTCCTCCCATAACCCCTGTTTTTACTTCATTCTTTTCCTCCATATAACAAATTTACCAATACATCCATCTAAATTGTTTTTCACCTGTGATCTAAGTGCACATAATTGCTTATCTACTAGGTTCTAGATAACTCCTATTCTCGTTTGCTTGCGTAGTTTCTTCTTAACCATATGCAGAAGCTTTAATAAATAGAAAACTCATAATACCAGCATCACAATTAAGGTTTTAATAAATAAAAAGCTCATTGAAAACGCAGGGCCTTTTAATCTAGAAACAATTGATTGAATCGGTTCTTTGCGTTCTCTATTATTTAGCTTATCTGAGCTAAAATTTGTATGTTTGATGTTTAAATGTAATAAATTTCAATGTTTAGATGAAAATTTGATATGAATTTTGTTAACCATTTGTTACAAACACCTTCAATTCTTTATGCATGCTATGATGCTATGCATTTTGATGGGGTAATCAAATTTGTGTTGAAAATTTTACCCCGGCCGCACAAATCTCTTCTTCCGTTCTCCAACTTTTGTGTTGAGTATGCGACAATGGTGGCTTACGGTGGCCGGTGGGTATTGTGATATGGATGATGATTAAAAATCATGTGAGGATCAGTGGAATGGTGTTCGTTTTCTCTCCTCATTTTTGTAAAATGTTTTCTGTCATCTGGATCTCTCTCTTCCCTGCTATGCTTATGGTTCTTTCACTAGTACATAAATGATTTATTGATGCGGTTAAAATAGTTATTTGATGCGGTTATTGAACCGCACTAAAAAATATCGTATCAAAAAATACCCTCATTTAATAGTGCGGTTATAAAACCGTCTCAAAAAATAGTCAAAACCGCACCAAAAAATAGTAGAGGAAAAATACAAACCGCACCATAAAATGATGAAAATCACCCCAAAAAAATCCAAACAACACAAAAAAAAAACCATCCCACCGGAAACCACCCTTAAACCACCATCATCTCTACCGCGTGTTTGTTGCCGAGAACATAAGATTCACCAAGCTACACCATTTTTATCGTCATTAACCACCGTCGAGCATCTCTACATTGACCTCCTTTATAACCGAACATAAACCACCACCAGTTCACACTATCACCATCTGCCCTACCTTTGCTGGAAACCACCATTACAGCCACGAAGAACACCCAACATTCCCGGGTACCATCGTTTTTTCCACCTTAAACAAACCAAACGTAAATCAGTAAAAAAAAGGAAGAAGAACAAAAATTAGTTTATCTGCATACCTTCCATCTCCACCACTAACCACCGTTAACACCGACCACAAATGTCGTGCCTTTACTGAGAACTATCAAAGCACCACCATCTCCTACATATTTTCGATCAACCAACTTATTTCACCTTAAACAAACCAAACTTTAATCAGAAAAAGAAAATAAAGAAGAAGAAAAGAGATATGTTTCTTGTGTTGTCTGTAAAAAGGGGTAAAACACACGCAGGGCACACATATTTTTAGAGGGAAATGAAAATATAAAAGGAAAACAAAAATATAGGAGGGAAATGAAAAATTCGAAGGATCAACCAACTTGTAGCTTGCTTGAACATGAAAATTTTGAACAAAATTTGGAGGGATCTCGTGAAGAATGAAAATTTCGAATGAAATTTTTAGATGAAAGATTAATGGTGCGGTTGAATGTTTTTTAGTGCGAATTATTTTTTGGTGCGGTTCAATGTTTTTTAGTGCGAATTATCTTTTGAGGCGGTTTTAATTGTTTTTTAAGGCGGTTTTCGAAATTATTTTTTAGTGCGGTTTTGGGAAACCGTCTCAAAAATGCTTTAATAGTGCGATTTTGGGAAACCGCACTAATAAAGCTATTTTATGGTGCGGTTATCTTCTTTTTTGATGCTGTAGATATTTAATAAGGCGGTTTTTAGAAAGGACCACATCAAAAAATAAAAACCATTCGCACTATTAAATGACTTGTGTAGTAGTGTTTCTTGATTTTACAGATTTTAATATCTTCCCATAGAAACTAATATTCGATTATTTTTCATATTTACAGTTTGTTCGTAGGTTCTGAAAATGATTTTTGTTTCATCTATGATCTTGTTACACTACTAGAAAAAGGTTAATAGAGTACGGTTGAAATTATGAATATAATACGGACATAGAGGGTGTATTAGTAGAGGGGTGTATTAGATTACATTCATAATAGAGTACGGCTATTTAACCGTACTATATGTATCCTATCTATTTTTACAACCATCGCATACAATCATCTAATACGCCATATATGCACATCTAATACACCACTATACAACCGTATTTGATGTTGGCTTTGGCTTTGGCATTCCATCCAGTCTTATTACACAACCAATTCCAGTCCATGGATGCTGTGGAACACATGGATCACCATTCCAGCTGAAACAAACTCTTCAATTTCTGCAAAGCTACTATATGATTACCATGTGAAGGATCAATCTTTACAAAATACAAACCTACTATATGATTCCATTCCAACCATAAGAAGTGGGACATCATTGATCATGTTTTCATTTTCAGAAACAGAAAAAAAATTACAATGAACTTAGTTCATTAAACATAAAAACATTCTTAAATTTGTTAATGTCACACCTCTAACCTCTCTTTCCCCTGTGTGGCTGATTCATTGTATGCCTACAAAAACAAAAAAAAAAAACTTAGGATTCAAAATCTCAAATAACTTTTAATGAAGAAAACTTAAATTATAGGACCTTCCTGCCATTAACAACTTCATCTATAGCATAGCAATGCAAAGGGTGAAAACTTCTCCTAAACATAAAAAATATGAGCAAATTCAACATGAAATACAAGGGATGTTTGTGTACCTTACAAAAACATTTATGCAAAGCCTCCATAACAGGAAATCTGCAAAAAAAAAAAAAAAAAAAAACGAGGTAAATTAATGCTCTTTTCAAAACAAATCCGATGCTTTATGTACTCTTGATTCATATACTAACTCAAATAATGTTTGTTAATATGTATACCTTGCTTCAAGATGTTTCGTTTTGGGTTTACCAACACTTCTTTTTCTAGTTTTTCTTTCTACCTCAGACCCGTTGATAAGAAAATGATCATAGAAAACGATGAGGGTAAAGATATGTTAAAGATATCTTTCTTCATATACAACCTTGAAAAGGCTTTGGAAATTCAAGAAACCATGAAAGAATCAAACAACGAACAATTAAAAATCCATAAGAATAAAAAACTCATACCAAAAAAGTGTAATCAAACAACGAAAATTCCATAAGAATAAATACAAGATAACAAAAACAATATAGATATATTTGTTCTTGTTTTTCTGATTTCAACTTATTAGTCAGTTTATAGCATAGAATGTTAATATGATTTACCAGAGGAAAGTAACAAATGCAAAGGAGAGAGAAGTTTTAAAATACCATGACAAAGGGCAATATTGTAATTTTGATGGTAGGTAATAATGAGCATAGAAAAATGAGTAACAAATTACAATATTATTGAGGTTTAAGTGAAATATATTAAAAGGGCAATATTGGAATTTTGATGCCTCTTGATATTAAAATTTAATTTTGAATCTTTTTATCTAGTTGTTGAACATGCTTATCAATTGGGAAATGCCACTAAAAAACAAGCTCTTCTCATGGAATTACACTCAACTGAACTTCAGTTGTTCAAAGATTTAGTGTCATTAAAAGAACGCAGGTAAATAGTAAATTTACTATCTGTTTTATTATATTGGAATTTGGATTTCTTCATATTCTAAAATAGGACACCACACCAATGAAAAACGGGTTAGTGGATATAATTTCAAAGCTAAATCTTCAAAAAAACATCAGTAATGTATGTGTCTGTATTGTGTGAAGTATAATAGAGATATTTTTATGAAATCAAGAATTCAAGAATTGTAGTATGGTTATTGCCATCTGCAGGTGTTGTTTTCAGAAATTGATCCTAAACTGTATAATGTATATGTGGTTTGCCTCTAGGATCTATTCCAAAAAAAGAAATAATCAAATAATCATAACCAGAAGTAGGTTACTAGAAATTAATATGATTATGATATCATAGACCAGTTGAAATTGTCGATTAATAACCATTATCGACTCCTAGCCAACTAGCAGCATTGCACTAGTACTACCAAAATCTATAAAACACAACATTAATCAGCATTGTACGAGTCGATGATGCTTTCTAGGGTTATCAACAAGCAATATGAAGTAATATGCCGTACAAAGAAGACATTGTCATAAACACAACATTAATCAACTACACCCAAAGGCCGATCGTACCTGTAAACAACGTGAAAGAAGGAGGAGGCGGAAGCGGCTGTAGGCCGGATTCGTCTGTGTCATCGACTGGAGACCAGAGGCAGAGGCGTCGTCGGCCGGAGGCGGAGGCGTCGTCGACCGAAGGCGGAGGCGGAGGCGTTCGTTTCGTGATAAGTAAAAGTGAACGCGAATTGCAATTTTGACTTTTGGTCAATTTTGATTTTTAATCTAATTAATGTGCAAAGACGTGCCTTGACTTGACTGATAGTATAAAAAAAGTAATTATATATAAGATTTATATTTTGTGATAGAATCCAAAACATATATATTACTTTTTAATGTAGATTGATGAACGGCGCCAAACTTGGGATTATCCCAAATAATGTGGAGTTATAATACATTTTTTAATAGTTTTGTTTTTTTGATATGGATTACAGATGGGATTTCATGCGCCCAAGAATTAACGAGACAACATTTTTACAAATCAAAAACAAGATTTTAAAATTTGAAAAAAAAGGTCAATTTTTTAATCCAAATGCATTTGTAATTGTAGGTATTATTCATAACACCAATTTCATATTTTAGTTCAATAAAAGAATAGGTGCGATCGCAAATAAGGAGGGGGCCTCACTAGTCATAGTGTTCACTCTTCCCCATAAGAATAAGATAAGAAATGGAATTTGTGCAGCACTCTTAGTAGAAGGCCGAGTTGAAACTCCCTCTATCCGCGTACAGGACAAGCAAGTTATTGAGGGCTCTTTATGCCAAATACTTTGACACTACATGGGAGAAAACCAGAAATCTCCTAAGCAATAAAGATCTTCCTATGACATGTTTTTTCCGATTAAGTCCATTAAATCAACACAAAACGACACCTAAATAAAAGAGAGCCTAAAGTTGTCATTTCATGGAGGGCAAAAGTAAAATGATTGTTGATCAGGAATCCTGAGACAGGTAACTCATTACTTTCAGGGAGCATTTCATGTATAACCCCTAGCAGTTTGTGAAACTTTTATCACTCCAACCATTATTTGATTTTAGGTTAAACAATTTTAGAACAGCAGAAAGCTTGGTAAATTTCATGCAGCCGTCATACAACGGTTTTTCAACGTCTTCAAACAATTGTTGAAATTTTTCATAATCTCTATCAGGCACATTATCTTCAATATCATGTAACATGTCATCTAGGTTATCATGGATGTCATCTTCTGAATCATCTGTATCATCATAACTAGATTCGACATCAATTGTGTTATGATCAATCAATAACTCGCCATGCTGTGACCAACACGTATATCCACTCATAAATCCTTCACATATCAGATGTTCTTCTATTATATCCAAATCATAGACCTTTTTACAATTTCGGTACATTTTACAAGGACACCAAATGTAACATTCTCCTCTATTCATCCGATGATCCTCAGCAACTTTAAGAAATTTCTTGAAGTTATGTAAATATTCACTGCTAGCCCGTGGTAGTCAATACATCCAAGTTTCACGATACATCTATGTAAAAAAAAATACCACAAAAAGAAAGGATTAGAGTCATCCCACAAAATAATAACAATGTATTTTCTTTTATTTACAAATAATAGTATAATGCTTATATTGATATTGAAATGTAAGTGCATTGCTATTATAGCTACAAAATTATCAAATGTGAAGGTACAATAGAATAAAATAATTTGAATGAAATGTTAAGAGATTATTAATATTAAAGTGGTAAATATTAACTATTTGTTCTATCAATGGGTCAATTGTTTTCAGTAACGTACAACTCCAAGAGCGTGTAGTACTCAAGGACTGTCAAGAGCGTGTAGTACTTAAGGAAAATATTGAACAAATTCTTGAGGGTAAATTTGAATCTTTCAAAAGGCCCTTTAGTCAAACCTCGTGAATCTGGAGTTAGATTTTCTACAGAATCTGTATATCGAAAGCTAGAAAGTAAGGGGTAGAGGAATCAAGCCTCGATCCATATATGTATTGTTTTTCACTCACTATACTTGTTAAAGAAAATGACACATAACTTTTTGGGAAGTTTGACAATACTTGAGTATGTGGTCTCTCGAGACCTCTAAAGTCCAAACAATATATTATATATAAATTGTTTAATTACGATATTTATTCGAGTGTTACATTTATACCAAAATTGAATAGCTTTAATATGTTTCGGAAAGCAATTCCATGTAAAATAAAGTTGCATTAAAAATGCCAATTACAAATAGTGGAGGTCATGTCGCAATGAAAATGATAAAAAGAACTTTTAATTCGGGAGCTTATCCACAATAAAATTATAATTATAGTTTATTAAATTATAATTTTATTCAACTTTTTTATTAAGTTTTGTACGTGAGCATTGTACTTAAATTTTTTTTTTTTACTAAATCATATTGTTCTGAAACTTAATTCCCCAAAGCCAGTAACTTATTTTTTGGTGGTTTGTTTTTCATATTCATGAAAAACAAAAATTATATCACTAAAACAATTCCTTTATTTCAAAAAATTATACTTTTTATTTTTAAATCGAACCTCCTCCCAAAACCAACGGTGGTTCAACTTCTTTACAACCACAGACAAAGTTCTTTGATTGATTTTGACACTGATGATCCTTCAGTTGCTTCGGTCCCACAAACACAGCAAATTCCCCCCTCCGTTCCTGTTTCGTTAAATGACAATTGGGCAAACTTTGATTCAACTCCAACTCCAGTGGTAACAAAGCTGATGCCTTTTTCTCAAGCTCCTTCAAGTGGTGCTAACTTGCTTGACATGCTTTCTGAGTTATCAGTTCCTGCATCTGTTAACAACCCACAAATGTCACTTTTTGGCACAAATCCTCCTCCTCCTCCTCCTGCTGCTGCTGCTGGTGCACCACCATCGGTGTTTGTCCCTGGTGGTGGTAATAATGGCGTATGTTGTGGGATTTTAATGTTTTTTTGTATGAATTTAAATTTCTAATGACTTGTGTTGTTTGTGTGTGCAGGATTTATTTACTTCAAGTTATTCTTTTTCATTTTTGTGCTCCAGGGTGGTACCTGTGTTATGAGTTATCACACAACCTTCCACAACACAACTCATTACTTTTTATATCAACTTTGTTACAATTTTTGTGACCTGAATCAATTTTTGTGACCTGAATCAGGCAAATATATCTAGTTTTACCAAAAATATATCTAGCTCTTACCCTTTAAATTTGAACCGCAGGCGTGGTTAATTTGTATGATGATGATGGTCCGGTGGTGGGATTTTCAGGTTGGTTGAATTATTGGGGGTGCGAGGCGAGGCTAGCTGGCCGGTGATGATGGTGTTGCGACAGGGGAGATGGAGATGAAGGACCGATTAGTGGTGTAGAGATGGAGAAAGGGTGGTGTTAAGGTGTTCGGTTGGGAGGAAAAGCGTATTCAATTTAGGTATTAGCCGTACTTAATCAAAATGGGGGCGTATTTGATTTAGTTATTTCATTTTGTTTCTAATACATCTCCTTAACCGTATTAGATGCTGAAATTGTGCGTATTATATTTATTTATCCCTTTATAATACGGTTTTTATTTACAACCGTATTAGATGGGGGTGTACTCTATAACTAATTTTCCAGTAGTGAGCGATGGTTCCACTCCGATAACTGAAACGCGACCAGTGACTGTGACGGTGTCCTTAAAAGTCCGATGATGTGTCAGATTCGGAGCCTACTCGGCTACTCATCTCATGTGCAGTGTGGTTTGGGTTGGATACAATGGGTAAGTTAGTTTAGCTTTTATTTCATTGAATTATCCTTGTTTGGGTTTATGTATTGCTTTTGAGATTCCTCTACTAATTAATACTAACTTCTGTAATGAGGGCAGGTTATTAACTAAATTCACAAGGTGTTTGATGAAAGTCATCAAAGAGATCAAACGTCATTGCGATTTATGCAGTTGTGTGAGGCGTATGTTGTTTTTATGGAAGGATTTTTAATTTTTATTATCGCATAGAAAATATGCATGGTTCTTCAATTGGTAATGGAAAAGTTTACGGGGAAGAATAGTTTGAAATAACAAAGGGTAGAAATACAAGTTCCAAATACGAATGACAGAGTACAGAATTAGGAATCAAATAACAGTTACAACAAATCAAGAAAATTGAACAACACCCATATCTGCTTAACTATCATCAATTAAGAAGCTAGAAGAACGATGTATTCATGTGCATTCCTGAATTACCATATGTATCATAATTTCATTTTCTGCAACTTCTTATTTCGCATTAAATACGAAAGGAGACATCTTATATTTTTTTCTTTTTGCGAAAGGAGACATCTTATCTTATCGACCTACTAAATTTAATACTCACGCCCTTGATAATCAAATGCGTGAATCCCATTCGAATTTAATATGAAGAAAATGAAGTTCTTCATGATTAAAGTTGTTGTACCACGTGGTGAAACATTACTGCCTAGAAATTATGAAGCTAATTGAAGTGATTGTTTTCCATGTCAGGATCAACGTGCACATTAGTAAGTTTGTCATGAGTCATCCGCATCCAATTGAATCTCCAATGAGGTAATCATCAGGATTGTTTACCGTTGATCGGATCATATGTATTTTGGAAATTGATTCTAACATAACCGTTTTTCTACATACACAACAATATTTGTTTTAAAATGTTGAATTTTATAAGGGATTGTATGACTCGGTCTGGGTCAGGCCTGAGTCGGTGAGTCATGCCTTACTTGGTATGAAGCTCTAACTGTACCTTTGACTTGTTTGATTACAGCTCTAAGTGACTATGTTGCATGCTAGAAATGACCATTTTACCTTTTTTTTTTGTTTACCAAAACCAAACCAGAGCTTAGACGCGATCCACATATTTTTCTCCTTTTACTATATCATCTGTATATTTAGCATACATACATATATCATATGATTAATAAAGTTAACAAATGACACAACATAATTTACAAATTTTAACACCCCAAAAAAGTGAAAATACATTGATTTTGACATTGAAAAGCATGTTCACAAGCTCACATAGATAGCAAGAAATTATTTTGACCTTCAAATAGCTAAAGCATGAGCATCTATTACAATCTTTGCATGATGGAAGCATTCAATTGTTTTGAAACTTTATTTTTGTCATTCAAGCATTTTGACAAACAATTGGGGGACAAAAGGCTGTTATATTTAGCTCAATAGGTCCCGCCCTGTCAATCTTCAACACTCTCTAAGTTGATTTATCTTTACTTCGTCTGATCATATAAAAGTTCTATAAGAGGCAAAATTTTGATATTGATTAACATTGCAGATATATATAATTACACAAGGATCTGATCAAGTTAAGCAAAAGATAGAACTATACAAAAGCACGTATACGTATAAACTACAAAGCATAATCTACAAGCCAATGTTAATTGAACAAAAAGATAAACATACAAATACTTTAACATGTGTGGACTGAAAAAAGGTAAAGCACATAAAGGTTTTTGTCGTTGAACTAAAATAATTATGTGATAGCTCCAAATATGCACCATCAATAACTGTATGCTTATAACATCTGGAATATCCTTAATTGCTTATATACCAATGAACTGAATTTAACAAATAGATGACAGGAAGCATGTTGAATTACTTATATACCAATGAACTAATTTTTTTTATTTTTTTTTATTTTTTTTTTTATTTTTTTTTTATTTTTTTATCTTTCATCTTATTCTCAATCACTTCTTGCATCATCACACACATCAATTTTAATCCTTATAACTTTTTGGTAAGAAACGAAACACGATTTTTCTAATTTCATAATAGAAGCAAGAATTGTTATGACAAAAGTAATCAAAACACAAAATATAAAAATCAGAAACTCAAATAAATAAAATTTATATTCAAGATTAAAAAACAGAAAACATACTTGAATGTTGATGTTTACAATATAATCACAAAACATGTAAATATGTAGATTGAGACATGTAAATTGCAGTGTCATTAAACATAAATTGTCCTGATATTTGTCAGTCTTGAGGAACAACAATCAGTCAAGAAGAAATCTTGATTCTGGAGAAATTCTCTATGTTCCCATCTTGATCTTGAATTACAAAAAAAAAAAAAAAAAAAAAAAAAAAAAAAAAAAAAAAAAAAAAAAAAATCAAAAGAGTATGTGTTTTTTTGTAACCCCCAAATCTGACTTATGGCGATGTATTTATAGGCTTCAAATCAACAGTTAACCAATCCCATCCAACACATTTGTTCAAATCGAAATTAACTATCTAATAGCTAGTTAACAATTCTTTAATATAAAGTCAAAAATCCAAAATTAATATATAAAAGTATTAATTAGTCAAAAATCCATGTCTTTCAAGACCAATTTGACTAGCCAATCACCAAATCCAACACAATCCCTTTAGCCCAAGTATTTAATCATATTAATAAAATACTAATAGAAGGCTTTATAAGGGAGCAAAAGTTTCTTCTTACTTCCAATGTGGGACAAGTCCCATAAAGTAGATTGTCCTTAAACAAAGTTCTGACAATACCCCATATATTTTCCATTCAAACTCCTAGAATACCCCACATTCGAATAGAAAATAAGAGAACTTTGATATTCAAATAAGGGAAGTAAGATATGACATGCATCTGGATAGGTGTTGTAAAACTTGAATCTTTCATAGTGAGTACTACATGGATCTACTTCGTGGGTAGTGAACTAAAGTCTTGAATTAACCAATTTTTATAGTATAATTAAAGACAAGAAGTATCACACATATCATATCTAAGCATATATCATTTCTTACCACTGTGTTCATTTCGGTCGTGAAAAATCCTTTCTTCATGAGACTTTTAGAGAGCTTAGTTGTATCAGCTCCATATGTACGTGTAAACCAAAAGGCTATACATAGAAAAAGTTGTAATTAAGATTTGATTGGTAACTCACGTTTTTTTTTCCAAACATGAGTTGTTAAACGTCCATCTGGTGCACAATCTTCAGAGGAATTGTTTTCACCTTCTACACTTTCCACTAGAGATCCATTCATTGTTGGTTGTGTTGGTGATGGCGTAGATTCTGGGATAGGTGTTGGGATGGTAATGTAGATGCAGGTTTTGAGGTTGTGGTAGTAGATATAGGTGTTGATGATGTGGTAGTGGGTGTCGGTGTTGATGATGGTTTAGATGATGTGGTAATTTTTCTTATTTTGTTTTTACTTTTTTTTAAAAATTTTTTTAGATAAAAAAGTGACTAAAAAATATTTTCGAAAATTCTCAATTATTTTGTATTTTAAAAAATATTTTTTAATCTACAAAATTAGTAGCTAGGATTCCGTCTTTCCGTCTCACAAAATATAGTGGTCTCACACAGGGACGGAAGCAGGAATACATAGTAGGTGTTGCTAGGATGAATAGGTGTTGCCGATACATGAAAAATAGTTAATAAAAATCGAAAAATCGAAATTTTTTACAGTACACCTAGAAAAGTTAGGGGTTACCGATGCCACATTGGGAACCCTTAAAACCGTCCCTGGTCTCACATTTACCTAATCCTATATATATATATATATATATATATATATATATATATATATATATATATATATATATATATATATAGAGAGAGAGAGAGAGAGAAGGGTTATTTGGAAAACAAAAAAACCCTAAAAAGCATACAAATACATAAAAAAATACTTAGAGATCACAAAACTTTTTTTTGAAAAAATCGCAGCTTTTTATGAAAAATCGGTGAAAAAAATTTTGAATTTTTTTTTTTGTTTTTACAAAAAAAAAAATTGATTTTTTATTTTTTTTTTCAGGAAATTTTAACAAAAACCTACCATTTTAAAAAAAAAATCAAAAAAAAAATTATGATCTCTGAGTATTTTTTATGTATTTTTATGATTTTTAGGGTTTTTTTGTTTTCCATAGAACCTAAACCTATATATATATATATATATATATATATATATATATATATATATATATATATATATATATGTTTAGGTTCATTTGAGACCATGTTAATTTTGTGAGACCGTGAGACGAAATCTAAAAATAATTTTCAAATGTAAAATAAAAGGAAAAATAAAAAAATACGTGAAATATTCGAATATGATTTTTAGAATATTAGATTATTCTATTATTCTATTAAATTTGTCAGATATATAAAATATTTTAATATTGTACTACAATACTTCACAGATATTAAAAAAAAAAATTGGATAAAAAATGTGACGAAAATAAATTTATTTTAAAAAAATTTCGAATTTTTTAAATCATTTTGCATTTTAAGAAGATATTTTTTTATCTACAAAATGAGTGGCTAGGATTGCGTCTCCCCATCTCACAAAATATAGTGGTCTCACATGAACCTAACCATATACACTACAAGAAATTTGGGTGTTCACCTACACATGTTATGTGTGCCTAAAAACCTATTATGTGTTGGTAAGTAGCTTTACCCATACATAAATTAAATGTCATCATGTGTTGGCTCATAACTGTAGATATAGATTATTACCCACACATCACTTATGTATAGGTATAGATAAAGCTATACCTACACATGTATGTGTGGCTAAACCTAGTAAGTATGTGTATGTAGAAGTGATATGATTTGTTTAGATAGATGATGACGTGCTTGATGGCATGGCTAATGACATGGAAAATAATATGGACAATGACGTGGACTAGATAGATTATGTGTTAAGTTACATGGCACGTCCCTGGAGGCACGTGTCATAATACAATGTGTGGATAAAAATATTTTATGTGTAGGTAAAAGTGATAAATATATTCATATTGATTTTGATGTGTAGGAAAATTATTGAACTATTGATATGAATAAACTTATGTCATGGGTCACATTGTTTGGTACAATGTTTATTTGTTTCATTTAACCCATAATTTATCAACATATACAGGAAATCAAATGTGCATAAAAATTATATAAAATATGTAGCTTAAAAACTGAATGATTTGAATCTATTAAAGAAGAGAGAAATCCCATAAATCCTAAGCATTATAACGATGAACCAAAAGACAAAATAAACTTCATTTAAAAGTACAAAGTTGAGGTCATACTATTTTGAAAATAATACAAAACTATGTAGGTTCAAACTTAAATGATCTATGCTTATGCTTGGTAGCCTTCTTCAATGATTTTTGAACGGAGGAGCACTTCAAAAAAAAAATATATGTGTCCTGCTCAAACCCTATCATCTGTGAAATTAGTTAAATACACATTGATAATCCTGTAAAAGATAACTAAAAGTCGTGACTACCAAATCTTGTTTGATAAAAACTAATGAAATAAATAATAAACCACAAGGTAACTCTTACAAAAACATTATAAATAATTTTCATTGCTTCCTCCTTGCTGTCACAATTTAAAAAAATTACATAAACAATTATACCTTCGGGGAGGTCCTGATATCTAATATGACCAAAGCAAAAGAAATCTTGAAAATTCAACGAGAATGGCCAATAAAAACTTACTTGAACACAAGTTGATTAACACATATTTTATATAATCCTACAACAATGAAGCAAGAAGAAAATATTGTCTTTGGCTTCTTTGGTTGCAATATACCGAACAAGACTTTATTGCAATTAAACAAATGGATTATTTAAATAGCCATAAAAGGAGATGAGGGCAGCGAATTAAGGGTAGACGTGGGTAGAGGAAGCAAAGCCTAGTCGTTTGTGTTTGTGACTTTATGTATATCTATGGGGGAGGGGGGAATTAAAATGAGGAGGGAATTAAAAAAAAAATATATTAGAGTGAAAAAATATGACAGGAGGGAAATGAAAATTTAGAATTTCATTCTCGTTCCTTGCAGCCTAGTATTGTTTGAATTTGATAGGATTTTGACGTTTTGTGGGGGCGATTTTGTTGGAACAACCGTCTCCAAGTATAGCCATAATCTCACCAATTTCGGAAGATATTATCTAGATCTCAAAACCTCATCCTAATTTACATTCTGTTGTTGAATTTATACTTTAGTTTTAATTTGTTCTGAATTTTTGTTATAAGTGCCGATTTACATCTATTTTTTATTTAAATGTCATTCCATATTTATCTATACATTTTATATAATAGTATTATGTGTAAGCAATATGCACACATTAACCATAATTTGTTTAGTCATAAATATGTGTAGGTATTAATTTGCTACGTCATTAACAAAAATATAAAATATATATATATATATATATATATATATATATATATATATATATATATATATATATATATATATAAAATACTCTATTTAACAACATTTAATATAAAAATATTTTGTGTATGTAAAATTTCAAAAATTACTTACACATGTATTAAGTTTTTATGTATGTGTAGTTAATTTTATTTGCATATAAACAAAATTCAACATATTTGTGGATAATCGAACATGTAATATATAATCAAATTTTGGGGGAAATTTTCCCACCTACGAAAAGTGTGGCTAAAAAGTATTACCAACATATATAAGTGTTTGCCTTTATATAAAAATAATTATTGACATTTATCTACACATATAAAAATAAAATAATTATTGACATTTATCTACACATAAAAATATGTGTGGGTATTTACCCACACATTGACATGTGTAGCTAATTTATGTGTGGGTAAATACCCAAATTTCTTGTAGTGTAAGCTTGGGGAGATTTGTTAGGTGTATTTTGTGCACCTTTTTGCACAACTTTTAGTCCCTTTTATGCATGTATTTAGCTTAGTTATATTTCATTATTCTTGCATTATTATCATATTCATGTTAGTCTCTAGAACAACTTTATTTGCACACTTTCATGTCTCCTTCAGGTAAACCGGAGGTTGGGGCGCGCTTTTGGAGGTGCCGGGGGGGGGGGGGGGATTGGTGAAGATTGCGGGATGATCGGGCGTAGAACGGAAGAATTGAGAAAATCAAGTTTGGATTCGGAGTCAGAGGGCTACATGGGGCGTGTTGGGTTTGGCCTAGAAATCGAACACAGGGCGTGCTTGACCATTCCAGGCATTTTGACTTCACTGAACACGACTTGTGTTCATTTAGCCTATTTGGACTTGGGGCATGTTGGTCGAGATGAACACTTTTGAGCATCGTACTTTGGAGCTGGAATCGAGGATTGATGGCTATGTTTTCAGTTAACACGACCCATGTTGATTTACTCTATTTTAACACGGGCCATGTTCGACTTAAAAACTGCCTTTTGGCAGTTTTTTCCATTTTTCATATGTCGGGAATTGGTTCAATTTAGGGGGTATCAGAGCATAGAAGAGCATTTTGGGAGAGGGGAATTCAAAGGTTTTAGCAAGGATTTGTCCGTTAATCATTTGGAAACATTTTAATTTCTTCTTTGTAAGCATTTTAGCACTTAAGATCATCTTTTAAATTTGTTAATCTTGTTCTAGCTATGTGAGGCTAGAACCCTAACTTCTCCAATTTTGATGTTTTGACTTTTTGGTTGTGAATCAAATCATATGACCTGATGTTTGTGTTTAATTTCTATCTAGTGAAACTAATTTTACTTCAATCGAATGTTTGATTCTAATAATAGTTCTTATTGGCCATTTGAATTAGGGTTAGGTCATTCAAGTTAGTCATTTTGCAAAATCCGTAATTGTTTTGTGAATTGAACTAAGTAACAAGCATTAAATTGAATTCTTATGAATGAATTTAGTTTAAATCTTTTCACACATTCTTACGCTCCCGAGCTTGTGAGGAGTAGAGTAAATTATTGAAATAGTCCCTGTGGTTTGGTCAAAATTTCACGTTTGGTCCCTCACTTTTCTTTTGCACTCGGATCGTTCCTGTGGTTTGATTTTGTTGCGTTTTTCGTCCCTATGGTTTGGTAAAAGTTGCATGTTTGGTCCCTAACTTTATATATGTAAGGGACGAAAATGCAACAAAATCAAACCACAGGGACAAAAAACGCAACAAAATCAAACCACATGGACGATCCGAGTGCAAAAAAAAAAGTTAGGGACCAAACGTGCAACTTTGACCAAACCACAAGGACGATTTTAGTAATTTACTCTGAGGAGTATTGGGTGTTGTTGGGAACTTTCACAATAAGCTTAATGCAATCTTTTAATCTACTTCTAAGAGCTTGTTTAGATTAGGTTAGTAAGGTTAGGATTAATCAAAGATCTTGTTTTGATTGATTAATGTGGTGAATGGAAAGTGTTAGAGTTTGTTAACACTTTCAAGTACCAACTTAGATAGAATGAAACAAATGTCTTGTCATCTTTGATTCACATTGTTGGATTGTCATACATGGAGTTGGAGTCCTTACAAAATTTGAACTTAATTCATTCGTTTAGTTGTTTACTCGTGTTTTAAATTGGTTTGCTACATCATTACACTCAAACCCTCCCTTATTTAATCTTTTGTGAACAAATACCTTACGCAAAGAGGTATATACTAATTATCCTGTGTCTCTATGGATCGACCCTACTTTCCTTGTACTATCTTTTAGTGCAATACAGTGGGATTCTTTAATACTGTGGGATTCTTTTGGAGTAAATCGTACCCCTATTATTTGTTGGGTTTGACACGCCTAACAATTATCAAGTTAGGCTAAAACCTATAGGATGCTCCATGGTGTCTTTGAACCCATGGGTCATGGAAATAAAGAGCCATGTCAACTTAGGGTATACATGGTGTAACTCTAATTATGACACACTATATAAGCAACATGTTGTAGACCAAAATCGGACTAGTGTAAGAAACAAGAGGGCATAGCCGATTTCAAGAGTGTGACATTTCTCTTAAAGTTTATTCCAAGTGCATTTGGTGTTGTGTGAGACATTTGAGGCATCACACTTGGGGTGCCAGACTCACAAGGTTCTCAAGGAATCCAAAGTACTACAAGGTATGTTTTCTTACCATCTTTTATGATTAAAAGTTCCCTTGTATACTAGATAGGTTAAGAACCTTGGAAAATCAATTTTGCATGTTTCATAGATAAAACATAGATCCAAGGTTTCTAGGGTTACATGTACACCATAGGAGTGTTAGAATGCTCAAAACCCAACACCTACTTTATCCTTGTTTGTTATATGTTGACATATGATATTGATTGAGGTTGAGGTAGTCATGTTGTGTGCTGTAGGCCAATATGCAACAGTCGGCTGCAAGCCGTAGGTACAGAGGCTCGAGATGAACTATTGGGTTGAGGCGGCAGGACAAAAAACCCTGGGTATTCCAATCTAATGACTGATTGGAAATGTTGTATGTTGGCATTCCATTCTAATGAATTATTGGGCCATGGTATTCCAATCAAATGATTATGGGCCCATTATGCATGCTAATATGTTTGTTGTTGAGGTATTTTGGGGAAAACTCACTAAGCTTTGTGCTTACCTAGTTGCTTATTGTTTTAGGTATCATCGATGATCCTGGAAAGATGAAGGTGTGACTGTAAACATTCATCAACATTAATGAAAATTCTGCATTTTAATATTAACTAGGTGTATTACCCGGGCTCCGCCCCGAGACAAATTTATGTTGCAATTTCATGCGCCATTTTCCATGTAATGTTAGTAAAAGGGATTTATGTTGGTAGCCTACATCATTTTTTAGATGCATTATGTATTGGCTTTTGTTTAGCGTTGCTTCGATTTGTGGAATAATGGTTTTATTTTTATTCATGATGTAAATGTGTTGGTAGATGATATTATTGGAGGTAAATTATGTAGAGGTAGGATTCTGTTTGGTTTATAATAAGTTAATGTTAAGCATGTATTAAAGATAATTTATATTAATTATATGTGATGGTCTTGTGTGTAAAAGCATATGGTGGAAGTGGACGTGAGGGTTATTATAGGTAAGCGAACTATATGACATACATAAGATACATGTGTTTTAACATAGTTTACCACCATGGTTGTCAGTTATACATAAGATACAATTGTTTTAACATAGTTTAACACCATCCTTATTGTTTGTTTCGTTGATATAAAAAAATGTATGATAAGATAAAATACATGTCATTGGATGTGTAGATAAGATATTAACAATGTAGTGGGTTGTGTCGCGGTGTTTGAGGGTTGCATTTGAGATTATGTTTATCCTTGCTCCTTGTATTTTTTGTGTTTCTGAGGCGAGGTTTTTGGAACATCAACTGCACAGTAAAGAGAGTGTTGTCATATAATGTTTGTATAAATATAGAAGTTTTATAAATCTTATCTGGAGGGCCGAGTGGTAGGCGTTTATCAGTTTTGCGTGATTTTGTAGGCGTTGTCACGTCTATGTTGTTGATTTCGGTGTGTTCTGTTGTTGTTGGCGTAACTGTCGTTGTTAGAGGTGATATGGCTGGGTTTTCTAAAATTTCACACGTAGTTAATTTGGTGATTGTAGGAAGGATGTTGTTGGAACTGGATGATTTGTTGCACTCTATAAACATATTTCTTGTTGAGCCTTTAAGTTGTTCAATTGTTGAGGGTAGAACTTTTTTTGGTGTCATCGGGGTGCTTGTTAAGAATTTCTTGCACGAATGTATTTGTGAGGCAACGTGTGGCTTCATCAGACATGAAGATGGTTGTAGAGGTTGTTGCATCTGCGATAACTGCTGCGATTTTGTAGCTGCGTGTGCAAATATGGTTACATTGTTGTTTTTAAGAACAATAGGGAAAATGTAAGTTAATGTAGGTGTATACTGGAATTTTGGTTGATTGGCTATTCCGTGAGTTGTATAGAACCACTCGTCACCTCTCTTGAATATTGATCGCGCACATTTGGGACACCAGACATAATACCAGGTATCTCTACAAGTGAAGTCAGAAATTGTTGCTTTTACAACATATGTTTTTCCCTACATATGTGTTCATTTTTGTTGGCATATATTGTTTGTAGCAATTAGTAATATTAGGAAATGTAAAAGTCATGTAGCCTACCACAGTATGAGAGTGTTATAGACTGTTGAATTGTTGTAAAGTTGTTGCTATAGCAGATGGGGTAGATGTTGCAAGTAGTTGTCCTTGGAATCTGCTTTTATTTATTGAGTTAGTGGTTGTATATGGTTCTACATATATATTATTTGTGTTGTTATGAATGAATATGACCTGTGGATTAGAGATCATGTTTCTGCTATCTCGGGGTTTACATACATATGTGTTGCGCTAGTAGATGTTAGTTTATATTTGGTGTGAAATAGATAATTATGAGTTGGAAATAGGAAACTGTAAAAATTATAGTGCAGTTAGGTAAAATCTAGAACTAATCTGTGTACAACGTGGCTTTCATATTGGTAAGGGCAACGACTACTAGATTGGGGTGTGATGTCAGTTTTTTTCGGTTGAACTTGTCTGTAGAGTCTATGCACTCCTTCCACAAAATTATTGACATGTCTTTAACACTATTATCAATATTAATGAAGATAATAAGTGCATAATTAGCGAGTGTGATATATGTAATATATCTAGTATTTATAACTTACTTTTCATCTGTTAATGTCATACTTACGAAAGGTTCTCCATCTTTTTTGTTACAGTCTTTTATATTAATGAAAACTCTAATAAAATATGTGTAGTAATACTCATTAAAGTGTTAACATTAATTAGGTAAAATAGATGGCAATATGAAGGTAACTATAAATCTTTATATGAATATATAATGTAGAATTTTATACATGGATACTCGATATTTTTTGTCGGCAATAGCATTTAGGTGTGATCTTAAACAGAAGTGGAAGTTTTTTTTTTTTTTTGGAATGCTACCGTCATCTGGTATTTCCTCAATCGTTGATGCAACGCCAACACTTATTTGGAATGGGTTGGAAATGAATTTTTGATATGGTTCAATGTTAGTGCATGTATAGTCTTTAATTTGGTAACATTGGGAGACAAATAGTGAAGACTCAACATATGACTGATCGGCTCTTTGTCCAAGTACTTGAATTGCATCCCCTAATGTATGTACAAGATTATTGCTTTTATTTTTCAAAGTAATATAGTGTAAAATAGTATATTAACTTTCAGTATTACTTACATTTTTATCTATGATGATGAACCATGTTTCGTTTTTTCTGAAGTTAGGCTTCCGTTTCTACAGCACGCGCACCTGTATCATTTTTCCCAAGCATCTGGTGAGTAGGTTTGAAATTCTATCCATTTCGAGTGACATGTGTCTGTGGCTGTGTAAACATGAAGTATAGTTAGTATAGTCTACCATATTGTTAATTTAGAGATGTAGTATAGATATATGTGATGTGTATGTAATTCAATTCAGTACAATTTAAGATTTTAAAGATCATGGATGATATGCAAAACTCGTTGATATCAACTTTTGTTAGCAAATCTTTAAAGACGACGTTTCTGGTGGTATTTACGGGTATATCACATTCAGGATCCAAGAGAATTTTAATTGAATGTGGTGAGGTAGCTCTTGACAATGCAACATATAGATTGTCCATGCATGAAAATAGATTGTGGTAAATATAACCCAACTTTCTTTAGATATTGTCCCTGGCTTTTATTAATGGTCATTACGTAACATACTTTGACTGGAAATTATTTTCGGGTGAAAATGAAAGGCTAATCGGAAGTGTTGTGAACAAATTTGATTCTTGGAATATACACCAGCTTTCCTACAGAAGTTCCTGTTATAATAAATGCCTCGATAACGGATGGTAATAATTGGGAGACAATTAGTATTGTCCCGTTACATAAACCTTCTTTTTGGTTGATGTTCCTTAACAACATGATGGGAGTATTAATTTTCAAAAGCAAGTCATGTGTTGGAACCCCCGAAAATTCTAATTTATTAAGATATTCTTGTGGATATAACGTGTCTAATTCGATTGTGTCTTGTGTATGCGAGATTACTGAATCACAACTTTATACACAATTTGATGACATGTATTCTTCAGTGAGATCAAAGCATTCACCTTATTTGCGGTTTCATTTTTCGGACAAATAATGGCTCTATCTGATAATTTTTCAGGTGATGGGTTTGCCAATATTTCACTTTCATATACAAAATCTATAAGTGATTGAAGTCCTTTCATTGTGTCAATGAGAAATTTGGGAGGTATATCTATAACTTTTGTGTTTTCTGGATCGGTTGCATCTAGAACGCCAATATTTCCGTTTTCAATATCAAGGAGCCAAGAATAAAATTCAGATAAGGAATAGGAATGAATAGTTGTATTATCTGCATTAGATAGACGCATATGGTAGTGTAACTTGTAAACGGTAAAATGAGGCCATAAATATGAGTTAGGTAAAGTTAGGGCCATAATTTGTGAATTTGTGCTTTTTGGTTGAACGAGAAGTGTTTGACGGAAATCACCGCCTAACAACATTTACATTCCACTAAAATTACATTTGTTATTTTCGAGTACATCTTTCAACGATCGATCCAAAGATTCAAAGCATCACCGATCACTCATTGGAGCTTCATCCCATACAATCATTGAAGTCTTCTTTAACAGCTCCGCAAGTTGGGTTTTCTTTTTAATATTGCAACATGATATATCTGTAAGTTCTATTGGAATTATGAATCTAGAATGTGCAGTGCGTCCTGAAGGTAGCAGTAGGGATGCGATACCCAAGGGTGCGAAAACTAGCACTATTTTTCCTATAGATCTGAAGTATGACAGTATGGTAGTCCATATATATGTTTTTCTGGTGCCACCGTGTCCATATACAAACAATAGTAGTTGTTTAATTTTGGTTTTTTTCAGCATTTACAATATCCTCATATATTCTAAGTTGATTTGGATTTAGCTGTAAAACCATAGACGCATGCTGAGAAGCTAGTGATTCTTTGTCGTACTTTGTTTCTTCAAGGAGGATTTGATTTCTAAGTACAACAAGGAGTGACGGTGAAGGCAGAGGTAAGCCAAAATCTGTAAGGGATCTAGATGGTGTAGACGCAAGTAACAATTTCTGAATTTCCAGAAGTACTTGTTGTTCTACAATGTCATCGTGTAAATTTAAGTCGGGAGTAGGAGAATCTAAAGTTAAGTCACGATGAATGTCATCCCCAGTTTTGGATTTTGCAGATTCCCATAAGAGAAATGGACTACCCACCTCACAAAATAGAATCAAATGACAAAAAAGAGACTACAGTTCACTTGCGGTAGCCCAAGAAGATGCCTCAGTAAAAGCTGCTAACCATTCCCGATCATCACCGGTTAAACCCAAAGCCTCACAAGTCGCACGAAAATTAGAGTGTGTAATTCCACATACAGTACGAATATCATCATATGATATGCACCCTTTCTGGTGACATAGTAAAATCCTAAGGTAAAACAACTCTCCTGCTGTTAGGTGCACATATGCGAGCCTCCCAATTGATGTACTATTTGCTTTAAATCTGTGGCTCCATCTTTTAGCTGAGGCATTCCAACGGAATTTGGTAGGATAATCTAAATATGTTAAATTGACCCCTCATATATCTATGCGGTTGTTGTACATCCATTTTGTTAATGTTGTTACAGCGAAAGTAGGATTGTTGACCACCAAACTTAGTTGTGTATTCCCATTAAAAATAGTTGTCTGCATACCATCCAAATGAACAGCTAAAACTTGCACAGCTGGATCACGTTCATTAATTGGGAAGTTTAAAATTCTCTAGGCAGCTTCATGCAAACATTTGTAACGACTGTCTAAAAAAGTGTTAATTTCATTGACAAAAGGCAATTTGCTGGAAGAAGCAATATCAACAGTCGATTCACATCGTTGTAGGACAAAACGGACACGATCAACACCATTTGAAACATACTTGAATAGATACTTTATCATCATATTCCAGCCACAATGTTCAATGTTTATATGTGTATCAAAACGGGTGCATAATCGCTTATTGTAGGGTACTACGTATCCATTATCAACTTTTATGCCAGTTTGGAGTACATGACATACCCCAGTGTGTCGCCTATACTGAACGTATCTGTTATCATCAAATGTTGTAGACGAAATGAAGGCTTTTGGAAAACGCTTACTACACTTATTATCACGCATACATGGAGCACCCATATTTAACAGAACACAAGGACCATGTAACATGCAGGTGGTTACTGTCCGATATAATGCAACCTCGGTTATAGGATCGGGCAATTCCGCTGTAATATATTTGTCAACATTCGCGGGTTCATATATTTTTAACGGCGATGCAACACAAAGAAGCAAATGACAATGGGGAAGTCCCTGCTTCTGAAATTCTATAGTGTAAAGATTTGGAAACAAATAGTAATAATTTGGAAATATATATTAGACAATGACATTATTCAAGAGCAAATTATATAAAAATGCCAATAAAGATGAACAACTTACGCGCATCAACTTCACCGAAAATTTTATCTTCCCTGAGGAAGTCAACTAAAGCATCAACTTTAATTCGGAAAACTTGAGCAATAATGTCAGGTCTATCTTGACCAATAGTACTTGTATATCGCCTATACTCAGGCCACTTTACATTATAGGTAAAATTAATGAAGTATTACGGTTTACCATGAACCCTACATATCGCCAACCCATCCTGATAATGCTTATACATGTATCTAGGTCCTCCCACAAATGATGCAGGGAGAAACACATGCCTTCCTATGACCTGTGTATCAGTATCAACTCCAGAAAAAGCATCATAAATGCCGGTAACATACTCAGAACGAAGTTGTTGTTGATAATATTCAATGTAATCTAGCCTTGACTGTTCAATACATGTATAAGCATCAACTAAATACTAGTGAAATAGGCGTCGACCACGTAATAAAAGTTAGTAAACACCTAAACGATCATGAATCTGATAGTTGTAGAGCATATTATTTTTCAAGTTCTTATCCTGACCAGAAGATTGATTGTGTATCCGTAATTTCGGAGACCAACCTGCTTTACCGTACTGAAATAATAGGGGATACATCAAAGGCATGTAACTTGGATGTAATTTACTTATACGCTGAGGTAAACCTGTCTTTGAGTATATGACAACATCATAGGAGGCGCCACCAACATTATCTCCACAAACGATGCAACCCAAAGTACCGGTTGTTGGGGGACCATATCTCCTATCAGGAACAGTGTTAAATAGACGAACTGCATACAAATCCAAACTCATAGACTGCGAAATTTCTTTTGCTGTCTTAAAAGTACACACATATTCGTTGTTTGTAGTTAACATGTCACTTAGACAAGCAATAATATCCGCAGATAACACCACGTTGTTGTCTTCACGAAAAGCACGAATTCCATTAACAACCTCATTCTCATTATCACACATATATAACTGTAAAAAACATCGGGGGCCACCATCTTGTGGATAAAGAGACCCAATCTAACGGGAAATCTGACCAGATACCTTGAAGACGTATGGAGCATGACTTTTATTAATTTCTTCATCCACCTTTGCACCAAAAGATGTCATAGAAAACATGGAATTATATGCTCTGACATTGCGCATAAAATTATCATCTTCATAAAACTGAGACAACACATTTGGCGGAGTAATAGGATTTGGAAGAACAACATCACCAGATCGACAACAATGAGTATAACGTGGGTGATTAACTCGAGAATATTGAAGAATTCTTTCAGTAAACCGAAATAAAGCACCACAGAATTCGCATACACAAGAGCAATCACCACAATCATAATAAACGGGTAGTACATCAACATCAATGAGAAATGAAATCCTCCTTGAGCAAGCTGATGTCGACGCAACAGAGGTAGAACTTATTTTCCATTTGTTAGAAGACATTAACGTAAAAGGCAACACTCATGCAGAAGGAGAAAGAACAAATGGTGATAGAAAGAAAAAAAACTATCTTAAGGAAACAACAATAAGTAGAATAATACAAAATGCGCACAACATAAATTATTGTATATAAAAACAGGGAAAAACACCCAAAAGGAAAAGGGTAAAAACATAACTTAGTCAACGCTAAATGACTTCACTCTTTTGTTGAATAATCCAGGAAGATGATTAAATCCTTAGTTATGAAGCTGATTTGCAATCAAAATTCTGTAGGATTATTAAAAAAAAAAAAAAAAGATCATATCCTGCTTCTTGACAATATATGCAAGTAAAAAAAAAGATATTCAATTAATTTTAAAATCTCATCACCAAAAATCTCAAATAACAAAATTAGGTCTTTACAAGAAGCCCTTAATATAAAGTGTTATTCAGCAACATGCAAAAGGTTGGAATTTGAAAATCAGTGGAAATCTACAATATGTGTTTTTTCGTTTAGGTTTGGAATTGTTGTTTACTTTACTCTGAAACCAAACTATTTCAAAAATTCTTTCAGGTCAGCCCGGGTCTGGTCATCTTCCAGATCGCCTGATAAGACTCGGTTTTTGTGGTCAGATCAATGGATGAAGGATGTTATTGAGTATTTAAGAGTATTTTTTGGATGAATTTGTTTAAAAACTAATTCCCATTCTACCCTTCACTTTGATGGTGAGGAGTTGTCAATTTTTGTTCCATTGATATCGGTCTCTAATTTCTGTGATGGGATGGTTTGTCAGGACTCAGGAATTTGATGCCAAGGCAAGACATGTCGAAACTTGGTTTTGGGAAGGAAGATAGCTCGGAAGTAACTTAAGAGAGAAGCGAAAATGGGAAGATACAAAGATGAATTTCTAAAGACTATGAAGAAAATTTATCTTTTGAGTTTTGTCTATGATTGATCCTCTATTTAACCAAATTCTTATTAGTAATAAATGTATGAAATAGCAATGTACTTCTTGTTATTTATAGTTTTTATGTGTATTGCTATTAAAGTATTGTACTTTAAAAAATCTACTAGATTGTAACAATGTCATTCAAATACAAAGTTGATCACTTGTGATTTTAACAATTTTATTGGAGATTGTCGTGGTTTGAATCATACGTTTCAACTTTGAGGTGGTCTACCATTTAAAAAAGAAAATACAAAGTAATGTCACCTTCCAGTTTTTATGTTTGGTCCTTATCTCATGCTTTCTGAATGTGCTATTTATTATCATCTACCATTAAATTTCAATTTTCTAAACGGTTTGAAATATTTTGATTTTATATAGATTGAAGTTTCAATCAAAACTCTTCATAAATTTCATAAATTCTATTATGAGAATAACATCAAAATTCACTCTTACGGAATTGACTATTCACTCATGATTTTGACCAAATAAAGTTTGACCAGTCAAACCAAACCATTTCAATAATTCTTTCAGGTTTGGCCTAGGTCTGGTCAGCATAAGACTCGGTTTTTGTGGTCGTCATAAGAATCGATTTTTGTTGTCAGATCAATGGACGAAGGGGGTCTTATTGAGTATTTAAGAGTATTTTTTGGATGAATTTGTTAAAAAAATTCCCGTTCTACCCTTCAATTGAACGACCAACCCTCTTAGTTTGCTTATGGTGGTGGTGTCCAACATAAGAACAATATGTTGGCGGGTGTTATTAGTGAGGTGTTGTATATGCATCTTAAATGGTGGTATGTGGTGAGGATTATACAGTGGCATCATGCATAATTGTTTCTTTTGCCTTCTTTGATTACTTATTGGGTCCTCAACCTATTACATTTTGTAATATTAGTGTTTATTATAATGCAATCTGTGAAGGATGAAGTTAATTGTTAATTCCAATGAAATAGACCATTCCATTTATTCTCTGATTCCATCATACCATTGCAAAAGGCTGGAATTGTAGTTCAGTAGAACCCATAATTTTTTTTGTCGTTTAGGTTTGGAATTGCTGTTTACTCTAATCTGAAATTAAACCATTTCATCAGGTGGTATTATAAAGTTGTATTTGCTAATTGTTCATATACACTGGAAGACTTTGATATCATATGGGAGTCATTAAAGAACGAAATTATGATTATTCCTATTACTGGTTGAGGAAAATAGCGGGAGATGAAGATCAAAAAGATGTTTAATATTCAGAATAAAGAAGTGGCAGATAAAAAAATGCATGATAAAGAGAGATGAAGATCAAAAGGATGCTTAATATCCAGAAGAAAGAAGATGAAGATAAAAAAAATGTGTATAATCTATTTGGGAAATCACATTGAACAATCTTATTTTTCTATTAAAAGAATGCATTCGAGGATCCAGTAGAAGGAAATGAAGATAAAAAAAAAGTGCAATATGAATCTGAGATGGAATAAAGAAATATAGTAGATATATGAACATCCTTACCGGTTGTATTTGGACACAGAGTCTGTAAACGCAATCTTCAACGTAGGGTTTACAGATAGCATGACGAAGAGAATCAAGGATACGATGAGAACGTAGGGTTTACAGATAGCAAAAGAATGAGAATCAATGATACGATGAGATGGAGGGTAGATTTGGGCATTTCTGGATTTGTTGGTCGTAATTTTTTGGGGAAGAAACCAGAAATTGGTTTGTTACAGGAGAAGGGAATCAATGGGTGGGTCGGATTCAATCGGTATTTGAACTCAAAAGTAGAGATGGCAAAAGAACCCGTACCCGATGGATAACCGAAACCCTAACCCGAGTTGACCGGGTAAATCCCCGAGTTAACCGGGGACGGGAACGGGGATAGGTATTACCCGAACACATAAAGCGGAGATGGGAATGGGGATGGTTCTACATGTCGGGTACCCATACCCGTACCCAAAACCGGCCCCGATGGGTATATATATATATATATATATATATATATATATATATATATATATATATATATATATATATATATATATATATATATATATATATATATATATGCTAGAAAGTTTGAGGCCCGTGCAAAGCAAGACCCATAGAGGGTAATTTGGGTATTTCTTTTACCCTTATCTAAAATATATTGTACCAATCACCAAAAAAAATGAAAATACAATGCTATAAATAGGTTGATTTCAATGTACAATGCATGAATAAAAGAAAAGAAAAAAGAAAGTATATTGTCGTCATCAACATATACATGAAAACCCAATTGCAATTTTCTGATATTATGATTTTTTTCACCTTATGGAAATCCTATCTGCATCATTATTTTTTTTTTTAGAAAGAGAATTTCCCTAGCGAGGGTTTCCGGGCCAGCTTTCGCGCATTGACTAATCCCCAGCTACAAACATGAGTGCTCTGGAGTCACTGCAGATGAACCTCCACGACCACAAGGACTGAGTAGTGCCAGGATTTGAAATACCACTTGGATTTCTGATTCAAGGCTTTAGGCACTTGTTCCTTGGTTGCATGCATGTTTCACTTGTTCCTTTGTTGCATGCATGTTGATCGTTATTGATATGACCACTTCGTCATTCGATGTGACCTAAGAAGTTAAGTATGAAATACAAGGATTTGAGACTATAAAAACTTTTTTAGATCCTGAAACTGTCGGAACATACACGTTGCAATCAAATAGGTAATTGATGTGTTTTTAGTTAAATGAAAGCAATGTATTGCAACTATCTTGTAAAACCAGGGTTATACAAATATCTTAAGTATGCATTTTGAAGTAATAACCGTTTTACTAATATCATAAGTACTGATAAAGCTTCAAGGTTGTGCATCTACATAGCAAAATATTATGCTAAACATAAGAAATACAACAGGTAATGTAACATTTTTTCATTTATTTCTGTCATGTCATAAGTGTCTCATAAGCATATGTAATAAACTAAATTTGATAACTAATAGGTCCACAAATATCCTTAATAAGTTGTATTCACTAATACAATACCCAAAAATAAGTGAAATGTTTATTGAATTTTTTCTCAAAGACACACAGGTGCCAAGCTAAAATCCGAGGTAAAAGAAAATTCATTGAGACAAAAATTTTTAGATAAAAATAAAGCACTTTCACCATTTTAATTCAAAACTCCGGTTACATTACCCAGAAACTAAAACAATAATTAAATAAAAAAAATAGATTCTCATACAACTTTAACCATTAACATGTTTAGTTGTCAAACGTTTGTTAATAATTTAATAAATGAACTTGAACTTGTAAATTATTATATAATCGTTGTATGTTGATTATTTTTTTATTAAAATAACAAAGTGATATTTATATAACAATTCAACTTTATACACAAATATTCTTGCTCTTAAGGACATTATAAAACCGACAAGATAATGAAATTAAAGAAACTGATATTGCTCGATTACAATTAAACCAAAAAATTGATTAGTTATATTTATCTTTGTTATTCAAAGAAAGAAATTTTTAATTATGAATATATAATAATAACATTTAACTTTCTTATGCAAAAAAGAACTTGGGTGGTGATGATAAGGATCCAAGCCGGACAAATTTAAAGCACCCTAAACTTGATGCAGTTGAATACCTCAGTGATGATATACCAACGCAGGTTAAACACAAAACCTAGTAAAAGCATTATAACAAAAAGCTTAACAAGCAGCATGGGAAATTATAGAAGAAAAAAATGATAACTTACATCAGACAAAGCAATCAGCACAAGATAGTGAGATAAAATAGACTATATCAAAACTCTGGTTATAAATGATCCTGTATGTTTTTGCAAAATTGTTGTGTTCTTACTGAAGTTGTTAATGTCTTCATGATATATGCAGCCTTACTGAAGTTGTTAATGTCTTCATGATATATGCAGTCTTTTGGTATCTTAATTGTTAGTAGTTTCTGTTGATGCTCTGGTTGACAACATGACAATATGGCTTCAACTCTCCCATTATGGAATTTAAAAAACTGACCAAAACAATCTGTTGTGTCATAATGGTTAGCAAAAAACATGATTTCATCATCATGTAAGTCACAAAGATCATACAATAGTGGAAAATTAGTTTAGAAGCGAACATAACCAAGAATCCAACATCAGTGAGTGAAGAAGTAGTGTGGTGCATCTCTCATGTAAAGATCATCCAAATATCCCCTTCAAATGGTATACATACAACAAATACTCTTCTTTAAATACTTCTTGGTGCAGATTATAGGAAGACATTAAGAATGACTTTTGTGATCATATCAATTTTACTTGAATAAAATTAATCTAAATTCCTGAACAACTGGAAAATAATAGCTAATAAATACATGAAAACCATAAGCAGAAGCTTTTTAGGTGATAGGATTGGCAAAAAGTCGACAAAAATGTTGAATTTTTAATATCTAACAAGAAAGAAATGATCAAAATCAATTATGGATATAAATTGAGTGGGTTGACGTTTAAATTCAAATTGCCTGGAAATTGCAAGAGAAAAGATAGTAAATTCTCAGAAGCAGAGTTTTCTCTGCTTTTGGTATTCACAATATAAAGGGTATCAACATCAAAATATTGGATTTTCCCTAAACAACAATCACAATGTAGATAATGAATGTGTAATTATACATACCAGGAGCAAACAAAGTGTCATCAGAAGGAACGATATTGGAAGTCTTCACCACTTAGATTGTTTCAGTAATATATTCAAAGCAGCTGTTAAACAGGCACCAGATGAAACTTGAGGCAAGTAGGTGGATTTGACAAATGATGATGAATCGGGTGAATGGATCACTGTGGTGGTCTCGATTAAATGAAAAGGATTCAGATGGTGGATACTGATTAAAATCAATTCCTTTCTTATATTGTAAGGATGTATGGAGAAAAAAGGAAAATAAAAAATTAAGAGGCCAGGTGGAACCAGGGGAAGCAAATACGTACGCTGTAACTTAATAGGAAGATATCATTTTTGACACAGTATCGACTATACGAGGAAGAATCCTTTAAAAGTTTAATGGAAACGGGAAAGTGACAGTAATCAATTCGCGAAGTCTAACCTTCTTGAAGAATCCGGTATGATGAATCAATCCTCAACAGGTAGAAGATGAATTAGCGAAATCTTTGCCTGCGAAGTTAGGGTTTTTTATGTGGATGATACAGTCGGTGCTCGGTAATGAGGAATGCCGGAAGATCAATCAAATGGGATAGAGATGAAATGGCGATTTGTTGTACGTGAAATTAGGGTTTGTTTATGGATTGATGTCGTTGGTATTATTGGAGAAAGTCGGATTTGCGGTTAGAGGAGATGGTGAATCGAGTCCGTCTTTGAATATGGAGAATATGGAACGTTAGTGGAGAGAGGAAGAAGATGTGTTGTGGTAAGTTGCGTCGTTCAGGAGTTAGGGTTACGTGAGTGAAGGGGGAAAAGATAGAAACGGTGGTTGGAAACAGGTGTCTATAGCGAAGCGGTGGTGTGAACACGGTGGAGGAGAATACGTGGTGGAAAGACGATGTGATGAATGGACGTTGATGTTATGGTGTCGTTCAGGAGGGAGTCGACGTGGCGTCCATTACAATGCGGAAATGTGATTTTTGGGGAAGGAGATAAATAAGGTTTTTATATAGTTAGTTATGTTTTTACTTTTAATAATGCATAAGCAAATGTTCATTAGACAAACTAAGGTTTTTTAATAATCAAACGTATAGTTTTGGGAAGACTTTTTATGTCTTTTTTTTTTGCAAAAAATGATTTAATTTATAACCTTGAATGTTATTATTCGTGTTTGAAGACATTCAGTAATTATAGTGTTTTATATTAGTTTTGTTAGTTTTTGTTTTGTTGGTTAATATATAATATGATTTATTTTTCATAAAAGTTCAAATATTTGTAACGAGGAAAAATCCCCAATTACCCATTGGGGATGGGGATGGGGATAGATTTCTAATCCCCGATGGGGATGGGGTCGGATATGGGGATGGGGATGGGGATGGGGAATCGGGTATGGGGATGGGGAACACGAAACCCGGTATACCCGTACCCATTGCCATCCCTATTCAAAAGCATTGATGGGTAATCTATTTAGATACTAGAAGCCACAAGCCACGGATTTTAAGATAGTATATAATCTGGTTTTACAAATGTAATCTGGAGAAAATGATTTCTTAATACGAGTCTTATTATATTAAGTTTTACCTTAATAAAAATGAAAATTTTTTGTTGTGAAAATGGGACATTACAGAATGTGAGGTGAGTTTTCCTCACTTTATTCGTGGTTCGAAGGCACCAATGCTGACACACTAGGTTATGTATCCTAGTATGTATGATGTTGAAATGTTGTACTGATCTGTGGATTTGTATGATTATTTATGTTGTTATATGATTTATCTGTTCCATATGTCGACATAGTTCGTTATAGGTTGAGGCTTTACTGTTATGTACGTAAGCCAACAGACTGGTGCATTCAAGTCCGAAGACTGATTGGGCCAAGGCAATCCAGTCTGATGACTTTAGGCCGGGGGTAATCCAACCCGAAGGTTGTGGACCGAAGGGTAATCTAGTCCGATGATTGTGGACCTTTACCATCACAAAAACACAATGAAAATTTTTTCATTTTTAAAAACCAATGTCTTCAATTCCAAAACCATATCAAGTCAGTTGTCAAATAAAAATATTTCCCAAGATTAGAACATCATAAAATCTCCTAGATTATATCTTCAAGGGATGTGTACGATCACGCCTTCGCCTTGCCACGGTCATTAGAAGTACCTGACACAATAAACCGAAACTATAAACAAAAGCTTAGTGAGTTCCACCAAAGTACTACCACACAAAAAAATATGTACAACATTGCATGTTGGATCAAATTAGTCAACAAACTAGAATACCCCTGGCCCAATCAATCGTCGGACTGGAATGCCAATATACAATGGGTCCGCTCAGTCATCGGACTAGAATACCCTCGGGCCCACTCATTCATCGGACTAGAATACCCTCAGTCAATTGGCTCACACACAAAGCAGTAAAACCTCAACCCCAAAACATAATATGTTGACATATACATAACAAATTAACATTAGGTTAAACTTGGGTCAAAGTCAACCTATAGCTGAGCACCATGTCATGGCCATCCATAGCCACGTCGTGGTCGCAATACGACAAAACTGGCGTGCTCAACCCAACCACCATAGTGTGGCAGCCATGCAAAAAGGGACAAGATTCCATGTATGACCTCAAAACTCAAGTTTACTTCAGATCCAAAGAGTCAAATGCTCCAAATGGCCCAGAGATTCATAAAGTTGCAAGCTTTATGAGATCGCAACTTGAAAAACCCAAAAAACATGAAAAAAGGACCAAAGTCCAAGATCTAACATTCTAGCAAAGAAAAGATTGAGTCTTGAACACTCACCCAAGTCTAGAAGAGAAGCTAGGAGACGAATATGTTGCTTGAAAGATGATAATCCTCACCAAAGGCATCCTTCTCCTTCAAAGATGTGTAACACACATAAAATCACAAGAAATTTAAACTTTTTAAAAACAAAACCAAATTCATAAATCGTTTACAAACATAGTTTTCAAAACGTTTTCAACATCAGATTCTCCCAAAATCATAAGCCATAAACAAGAGGATGTGTATGGTCACACCTTTGCTTTCCTGTGGTCATCCAAAATACTTGAAACATAACCCAAAATTGTAAGCCAACTCTTAGCGAGTTCCACCAAAATACCAACACATAACCAAATACATATACAATAACAATATGTCGACCATCGGGTTGGAATACCCGTAGGCCCAATCAACCATTAGGTTGGAATGCCAATATGTTATGGGTCCAGTCAAACATCAAGGTGGAATACCCACAGGGCTAATCAACCATCGGGTTGGAATGCCAACATGCTATGGGTCCAGTCAACCATCAGGTTGGAATACCCCCAGGCCCAATCAACCATCATGTTTGAATGCCAATCTACAACAGATCCAGATATCCTTAGGATGGAATGCTCTCTGGCCCAATCTGTGACAACCGTCAAATTCTGGTCAATTCAAAGTCAAATAAAGTCAACAAGTCAAACCGGTCAACCCAACTAACCCTTGTGTGCTAGGGCTTACGTTATGTATTTACTAAACAACTCGCTATTCTAATGAGAGATCATAAATCGAAAAGTACGTACATCTAGATCTCCTTAAACTAAAACTGTGGTAAGTGACGAGCAAACCGATAAAACAATGTTGCATACTCATCGGAAGTGTGTAAGATCCTTAAACAAGGCTTAACAGGGTTTACGGACCTTGCATTGCAAAGCCGAACACTCAAAAAGGTCACAAATGAAACCTCTCTCAATCGTTTTCTCTCTATCTCTCTATTTAGAAATCTCTCCCAAATCTCTCCAAGAATGTGAAATCTCTCCCAAATATCTCTTTGTATGTGAAATCTCTCCAAGAATGTCAAATCTCTCCCAAATCTCTCCAAGAATGTGAAATCTCTCCCAAATATCTCTTTGAATGAGAAATCTCTCCAAGAATGTCAAATCTCTCCCAAATATCTTCAAGAATGTGAAATCTCTCCTAAATCTCTCTCAAAAGTTTCCGTAACTTTTTGAATTCATACGGGTCATTCCGACACTTAACCAGGTCAAAAACCGCTTAAAACGGGGCAAGAACGGGCAAAAAGGGCTTAAGGACCTGAAACCCTCTTATTAGGGCCGAAGCCTCTTAGGACCCGAAAGTCCTCTTAGGGACCGAAACCCAGAGGACCAAACCCGAAGGGGTGCTCTCGGGCCCGAACCTCACTCAAAGAACTGAACCCGAAGGCTCCTGGAACCGAACCTCGCACACCACCCGAACCCGAAGGTACTGTTCACTTCGGTCTATTTCGCTTCTTACGCCTTCGGACCGAGCCTTCGCTTATTGCTGCTTTCGCTTCCTTTCGCTTCGCGCCTAGCATCAGGAGGACCGAACCTCGGCCAGGACCGAGAGGTCTCGCAGGAAACTCATTTTCTCCCGGTTTTACGACTAGTTTTGCGTTTTAGACCCGTTTTTAATTGTTTTAACACAGGATTTTCACCCAAAACTTTATTTTAACATATAAGACCCCTTAATTAATGATTAATCACGTTTTAAGGATAAAACCTTATCCAAGAAGAGTGGGTGAAGTACAAAGGTTGAGTGTTGACTTTCCTTTATTTTATGACACCAGCAACCACCATACCTACTCCATGACTAACCCACACTCCTCCCCACCATACCTTGTCACTTCCTTGTCCTTTTTACCTCACTCACAAGACATCCCCACGTTTTTGAGAGCTGGACACTCAACCTCTCTCCTCATTTCCTTCACATGCTTTCATTTAACCAAAAATACAACACAACTTTTCTCTCAAACTTTTTCACTCTATTTCAAGACTCCAAGGCTGATTTTCAAGCTTTATTCTTCTCTTGGTAAGTATAATTCATCCTCCTTGTGATTATTACACTTGCTTCTACTCAAATCATTGATTGCTTACACAAATATCGTCATATTTGTTGTTAGCTCCTCAAATCTTCAAGCATCTCCCAAGTGTTCTTGAGTTGAACACTTCTTTTCTCCATCATCTATCTTCTGAAATCACTCAAGGTGAGTTCATACCCCTACATTTTCATGTTTTCTCAAGTTTTTAGGGGGGAATATGATGGGTTTTGGCCATATGAACATTCCTATGTGCACATACAAACCCTAATGCTTGGATCTAGGTTTCTCTAAGTAAACATGCGTCGGATCCAAGACTTCTAATGGCTAATAGAGTATAAGAACAATACAAAATCAGAGTTAGAAGCTTACCTTAAAACACTTGTTTGATCTTCTTGTTCTTGGAGCTTTAGAGTCACAAATGTCACTCCTCTAATGGCTTACAAACACCAACTAGAAAGAGGATGATTTGAGAGAGAGGAGAGGGAATAGAAATCGGCCAGGGTTTCTTTGCTTTTTTAGAGGTGCCGATTTCCCTTACCCTAAGGGTCTATTTATACTTGTAAGGCTCCTAGGGTTTCACCCTTAAACCCTAGTTGGATAATCTTTACTCAAAGCAATCCAAATCCTTTCCATGATAAGCCCTTGGACGATTTGTGGCTTATCCCAAGCCCTTGAAATCGTCCAACCCTATCCATGAAGGATTTACAGCCCAAAGTGTAACTATCAAACAATTGACAGTTTATACCCTCTTATTTAATTAATCTCTTTAAGTCACCAAATTAATTCTAATTAATTTTATGACTTATATTAATCAAATAACAATATTATTATTCCTTATATTATTCTCATAATATATTAATAATATTTATTCTCTCATAATAAATCATCCTGTCAAGTTGCTATTGTGAAGGCAACCCAAAAGGACCATGCACAATCGGGTCAAATACTTGCCTAATATAGTTGCAGCCTTAGACACTATTCCAACAGTCTCCCACTTGGATAAGTCTAGTAACTATATGCACAAGTACAATTCGATTTGCAATCGTAGCTCTCAAAGACGCTGTCAAACTCTGATCTAATCAATCTTGTCCTTTAGATAAGGGATCGTACAGTCCTCTGTTAGATATCATGCTGAAAATTCTATGGAATAATTTGTCTAGCATTTGGTTTCTCAATCTCCGATTCATTTGACATAGAACTTAATCGAACACATCAATTTAGTTCTGACCGAGCCCGACACATACGTCAAATCAAATCATCGAGCGGCCGAGATATCGCTTTTACCCTCTTGGGATAAAAGTAACAGATAAACTTCGACTTATATGCATTTACTTATTCATTAATCAACTATAGACAACAATGCGTTTTATAACACCGAGTTACTGATGCATTTTCGCATTATCAATGTACAATCAATTAACAAATAACAAACCATATATCTAGGTTTTATGACTATATGATATTATCGTCTTGCGATCACCCTGTTATATCATATTCCATAAGGTGATTCCAGCAAGCGCGGGTTTGTTCCAATGCTCAAAACTAGTTCATAAGCACTCACGAACGTTGCAGCAACCCTTTGCTATGTCTAATACCATTTAGACAATCTACACACCGATTCATGACATTCTTCATTCATATCTACTTCCAACCTATGAACGATTGTGGACAATTTGAATAATTCGATTATTCTCAATAAACTCAATTATTCTGGAAGTCAAAACATGCAAAATGAAACAATAGCTAAACAATTAACATAAGACAGTAACATTACTCATAAATAATACTCTTTTATTTAATCATCAAATGTTAATTACATTTATCTATTACACGTTTCTACTATTATCTAATCTATACTAATATCATCCTTCAGCCCAATACTCCTAGCATGCTGCAAGTGCTTAACCCTACTTAGTCCCTTCGTAAGCGGATCTGTTGGGTTATCTTCTGATGATATCCTCTTCACTACGAGTTGTCCTTCTTTTACACGATGTCTAATAAAGTGATATTTTCTGTCGATATGTCGTGATCTACCATGATCTCTCGGTTCCTTGGTCAAGGCAACCGCTCCTTCATTATCACAGAATATCTCCATGGGCTCCTTTATGGCTGGTACAACTCAAAGATCACCAATGAAGTTCTTCAACCATATTGCCTGCTTCGACACTTCGCTCGCTGCAATGTACTCTGATTCACACGTTGAATCAGCTACGGTTTCCTGCTTGGAACTTTTCCAAGTCAGTGCTCCTCCATTCAGGGTAAAGACCCAGCCCGACTGCGAATGGTAGTTGTCCCTGTCGGTCTGAAAGCTGGCGTCACTATACCCTCGCACCTTCAAGTCATCACTCCCTCCGAGGACTAAAAACCATTCCTTCGTCCTCCGAAGGTACTTAAGGATATTCTTCACCGCAATCCAATGGGCTCTGCCAGGGTTCCCTTGATATCTGCTAACCATGCTCAAAGCAAAGACTACATCTGGGCGAGTACAAGTCATAGCATACATGATTGAGCCAATTGCGGAAGTGTATGGTACTCGGCTCATTTCTGCTATTTCGGCTTTAGTACTCGAACTTTGAGTCTTACTCAACTTGGCATTACTTTGTATTGGTAATTCTCCCTTCTTCGAGTTTTCCATACTAAAACGTTTTAGTACCTTATCTAAGAAAGTGTTCTGACAAAGTCCTATTAGTCTCTTACTTCTCTCTCTTACTATCCTTATTCCCAAAATATAGGAAGCCTCTCCGAGGTCCTTCATAGCGAAGCACTTCCCGAGCCAGGACTTAACCACCTGTAGAGTCGGGACGTCGCTTCCTATGATTAGTATGTCATCAACATATAAAACGAGAAAGCTAACTATGCTCCCACTGGCTTTGACATATACACACGATTCATCTTCGCTTCGTACAAATCCAAACTCTTTGACTTTCTCATCGAAGCAAAGATTCCATCTGCGAGATGCTTGCTTAAGTCCATAAATGGATTTCTCAAGCTTACACACTCTATTCGGATGCTTTGGATCCACAAACCCCTCTGGCTGAGCCATGTAAACATCCTCAGCCAACTTCCCATTAAGGAAAGCGGTCTTGACATCCATTTGCCAAATCTCATAATCATGAAATGCGGCAATCGCTAGCATCACTCTAATAGATTTTATCTTCGCAACTGGTGAGAAGGTCTCATCATAGTCAACTTCGGGAGTTTGAGTAAAGCCCTTCGCAACCAATCGCGCCTTATATGTGTGTACGTTTCCATCCACGCCGTTCTTCTTCTTGAAGATCCATTTGCAACCAACGGTCTTACGTCCGGGCACATTATCAACCAAATTCCAAACTTGGTTATCATACATGGATTGGATCTCGCTATCCATTGCCTCTTTCCATTTTGCAGACTTTGGGCCTGCCATGGCTTCCTTATAGCTATTAGGTTCATCAAGATTTATTAGTGTACCATCACTAATATACGTGTCCCCTTCGGTAGTAATATGAAAACCATAAAACTGGGGTTGAACTCTAACTCTTTCGGAACATCTAAGAGGTAAGGACTCGTCAATTGGTTCAACCGGAGTTTCCTCCTCAGGTTGACTGCCAGCGGTAGAGGTTCCTTCATCTATCGACTCTTGTATCTCTTCAAGCTCGATTTGCCTCCCACTGTCTCCTTGGCTTATGAGTTCTCGCTCTCGGAAAACTCCTCTCCTCGCAACGAAGACAACATTGTCCTTCGTTCTATAGAAGAGATATCCAAAGGATTTCTGCGGGTAGCCGATGAAAACACATCGCTCACTACAAGGTTCGAGCTTGTCGTGAGTATCTCGTCTTACGAAAGCCTCGCAACCCCAAACCTTGATATGTGCCAACGAAGGAGCTTTCCATGTCCACATCTCGTGAGGTGTTTTGGCAACCTTCTTAGTAGGGACTCAGTTAAGGATGTGGGCGGCAGTCTCTAAGGCACACCCCCAAAAAGAGATAGGTAGTGAAGCACGACTCATCATCGAGCGAACCATGTCCAACAAGGTTCGATTACGCCTTTCTGCCACACCATTCAATTGTGGTGTCCTAGGTGGCGTCAATTGTGAAACGATTCCACACTCCTTGAGATAATCGTGGAATTCAAGACTTAGGTACTCTCCTCCTCGATCGGATCGAAACATCTTGATTTTCCTACCCAATTGATTCTCCACTTCATTCTTGAACTCTTTGTACTTTTCAAAAGTTTCTGACTTTTGCTTGATTAAGTAGATATACCCATATCTACTATAGTCATCGGTAAAAGTCACATAGAAGCGGTTCCCATCCTTCATGGTTGATCTAAACGGTCCACATACATCGGTATGTATTAGGTCTAATAGACCCTCACCCCCTTCACACGTACTTGTGAAGGGTGACTTAGTCATCTTTCCAAGTAAACAAGACTCACATGTGTCATCTTCCCTAAGGTCGAATGACTCCAATACTCCATCCTTTTGGAGTTGGGCTATGCGCTTCTTGTTGACATGTCTAAGACGACAATGCCACAAGGATGCTCTATCCATACTATTGGAAGAATCCATGCATAAAACATCATTTCCTAAGTTATCTACAATCATAACGGTTTCATAAATTCCATTACATGGTATAGCTTAAAAATAAAAGACACCATTTAGATAAGCCAAAATAGAACCATTCTCATTATTAAAAGAAAATCTAAAACCTTGTCTAAACAAACCATGAAATGAAATGATGTTTCTAGCCATTTCTAGCGAATAGCAACAATTGTTCAAATCTAAAGATAAACCATTCCTAAGCACTAAAGAATACACTCCAATCTTGGTCACAGGCGACGATCTTCTGTTCCTCATGATTAGATTTATTCTTCCATGCTCCACGTCTCTATTTCTTCTTAGTCCCTGCACATTAGAACAAATGTGGTAACCACAACCGGTATCAAGAACCCAAGAAATAGCATGAGATGAATCATTAGATTTAATTGTATAAATACCTGTGAAAGATGGCTTGATCTTTCCTTCCTTGATGGCTTGTAGGTACTCTGAGCAGCTTCTCTTCCAATGTCCTATCTTGTGGCAGTGGTGGCACTCTGCCTCCTTTGGGTTAGGGCAGGGTTTAGCAGGATCAACTTTTGTCCCACTAGAAGAGGCACCATCTCAGGCCTTAACCTTGCGATGGTTCTTAGACGAAGCCCTCCTCTTCTTTCCCCTTCCTTGTCTAATAGCCAAGACAGGAGCAGCGGGTGGATTGGGAGTTGGTGCAACAAACTTGTCCTTGAAGTTGCTTTCAGCGACCCTCAAGAGACCTTGGAGCTTGCTTAGGGTGAACTCTTCTTTGTTGATGTGGTAGGTCATCCTAAATTGATTATAGCTTGGAGGCAAAGAGTGAAGCACCATGTCGATCGCCAAGTCTTTCCCAAAGTCAACATTCAACTTGCGAAGACGGTCGACATACATTTGCATCTTTTGCAGGTGCACGGTAAGAGACTCTCCATGACCCATTTTAGCGGAAATCATGTTAGTGAAAATCTCATAACGCTCTTGTATCGCGTTTTGGTGGTATCTCTCCAATAAGTCTTGGTGCATCTCGGACGGGTACATGTCCTCATAGGACTTTTGGAATTCGGAGTTCATAGTGGCTATCATGATGCTATGTACCTTCGTTGCATGACACTCGTGAGTTTCAAAAGTGGTCATTTCAGCCGGAGCAGTGATTTCAGGGTTGATTTTCTCGAGCTTCTCATCGAGGACATACTCCTTGTCCTCATAGCGAGCAATAGTGCGAATGTATCTTATCCATTCGCTAAAGTTCGTCCCATCGAAAGTGACCTTTTGACAAAGGCTCATCAATGTGAATGAACTAGAAGCAGCGTTGTTTGCGTTCGACATCTACAAATAGAAAGGACAAAGATATATTAAAATATGAATCCCTAATTATCACCCAATAAGAAAATTAGGGCTAGGATCCAACAACATGTTTACATATTAGAAAAGGGATGTCGTAATCTAACATGTAAACAATTTGAAGGTAAGTGAATGACGACTCACTGATTCTCCACCATAACAACATAACTTTAAGTCCTAAATGTATTGAGAATTCCTAGGTTTGGATGAGATTCATTGAAACTTTTCAATGGCATGTTTAAATCTCGATATGCCCCTCTGGTTTGTGATTGGGATACCGAGGATCACAAAGCGGGTGTGAATTACCATGCAAATTCACATGGTTCCTTCATTGTAACGATCACCTATTCGATGTGCCGGTGAACCACACACGCTCCATCGAACTATGATAAATAATGAATCACCCTTTGCCACCTTTTCTTAGAACCAATTAGTGTGCCGGTAAACCACACACGCTCCACTAACTTCTTAGCAAGGGTGCAAAGTTTAATTTCATGGGATTGCATCAATTCACTTTTCCTAAAGTAACTAAGATTGGTAAATTTTTGAAAACATGTAGTTACATTATATTTCATATTATACTTTTAATGAAGAGATGAGGTTGCCCTATCCTACCCGTTCGGCTAACGACCCTCCATGGATCAAGCAAGCGGTAGGTGTGAGTGTACACCCATTAAGCGTCATTTTATAGGCAGCAACCTTATACCCACCTTATAGACCGACTTCGTGAATGAGGCCTACTAACGGTAAGACTAGCATTTTAGTTACACACACACACACACACATATATATATATATATATATATATATATATATATATATATATATATATATATATATATATTAATCTTGTAATATTATATTAGTATAGGGTTGGATTTTAAACTTGTAAAATTCTAGGGTTTGAAATTTAAATTGTCTAAATTAAACTTTTAATCACAAAATATAAATTTCAAAACTTGAGGGCATGTTTTAAACATTTAAAACATAGAGGATCAAATAACAAATAATCTTAATTAACAATTAATTCCATAATTATCCATATTTGATTTATTTAATGATTTCTTGCAAAACAATTTACCAATTTAATCAAAATAATTAATTAATTATCACATAAGGAAATTAAATATTTTATTAATTGATAAATATCTTTAATTAGATCAAGATTATAGTCATATATATCAAAAAATCGGATTAGGGTTGATCTAATATGATAAAGGCAAGTTTCCATAAGATAAATATCAAAAAATCCCGATTTTAGCTCTTCTGGACGCTCGGACTCGCCGAGTTCCCAACTGGACTCGCCGAGTCAGGCCAACTCGTCGAGTCCACAATGGGACTCGCCGAGTTCATGACACAGAACCACAAAATTCGAATTTTGCAAGTAAGAAACAAACAATCAAGCATCAATTTAATAGAAACCAATCTAGGCTCTGATACCACTGATGGGTTTTGGCCATATGAACATTCCTATGTGCACATACAAACCCTAATTCTTGGATCTAGGTTTCTCTAATTAAACATGCATTGGATCCAAGACTTCTAATGGCTAATAGAGTATAATAACAATACAAAATCAGAGTTAGAAGCTTACCTTAAAACACTTGTTTGATCTTCTTGTTCTTGGAGCTTTAGAGTCACAAATGTCACTCATCTAATGGCTTACAAACACCAACTAGCAAGAGGATGATTTGAGAGAGAGGAGAGGGAATAGAAATCGGCCAGGGTTTCTTTTCTTTTTCAGAGGTGTCGATTTCCCTTGCCCCAAGGGTCTATTTATACTTGTAAGGCTCCTAGGGTTTCACCCTTAAACCCTAGTTGGATAATCTTTACTCAAAGCAATCCAAATCCTTTCCATGATAAGCCCTTGGACGATTTGTGGCTTATGCCAAGCCCTTGAAATTGTCCAACCCTATCCATGCAGGATTTACAGCCCAAAGTGTAACTATCAAACAATTGACAGTTTATACCCTCTTATTTAATTAATCTCTTTAAGTCACCAAATTAATTCAAATTAATTTTATGACTTATATTAATCAAATAACAATATTATTATTCCTTATATTATTCTCATAATATATTAATAATATTTATTCTCTCATAATAAATCATCCTGTCAAGTTGCTATGGTGAAGGCAACCCAAAAGGACCATGCACAATCGGGTCAAATACTTGCCTAATATAGTTGCAGCCTTATACACTATTCCAACAGAATACAAGTTAAAACACCGAGAACATAACTAAACTTTTCTTACAGCCTTCATCAGAAAAGTTCAACTCCATTCACGGACTGTTTTGGACAACTTAAACATTTTAGTTTTCAAAACTGTTTTAGGTGAAAGTAGTTCCAATTCTTAGCTTTAAAATGACTACTTACACATCTCCATACGATTTTTCTAAAATTTATGGTGATTTTTACAAAACTGCCTATCATTTCAAACATCAATCTGGACCAGTCTGTGATTATGGACTTTTTCACACAAGTAAGAGGTCATTAAAATTCATAATAAAAATGATGAACAAACTAGACTCATTTTCCAAACTCTCAGAATTTACGGATTCTGATTTGCACCTTTAGTTATTTTTCTATGAATTTTCTAAAAACATAATAGAAATGGCAATACTAGAAAAATGTTTTCAATTTCATATACACCTTGTAACTTGTTGAGCAAGGTGTGTACCTTCATGTGATGATATGTTATTACCATATATGTTATTTTGTCTTATTATATAGACATACATCAGAAAAAATGGATTCTTACCTCCATAAGTATGGTAAATATATAAATGATATTACAAGGCTATATCCATTAAAATACAAACATCGGTAAACTATGACAAGTAAGGCTTATGCTCACTATCCAAACTAATATTTGATAAACTATAATAGGTATAGTTTAGGGTTCTTTTACATAACAAACACATTATTAAAGGTGTTACACATACAAAAGATTTATTACCACTATGAATAATTATGATAAACTATAATAAGTATAGTTAAGCCATTATACCCCCACAAACGAACACGATAGTTATAATCGGTATAGTTATGGCATTCATATATTACAAACAAAGTGATAAACTATAATAAGTATAGTTTATGTTTCATCTACACTACGAACTTAATTACAAGAAAGAGATTCACCATCACAACCACTTTTGATAAGCTATAATATGCATTGTTCATGTTCACTACCACTATCACTATTTGATGAACTATGATATGTATAGGTTATATTCACCATCACCACCACTTTTGATAAGCTATAATATGCATAGTTCATGTTCACTACCACTATCACTATTTGATGAACTATGATATGTATAGGTTATATTCACCATCACCACCACTTTTGGTAAACTATAATATGCATAGTTCATGTTCACTAGTCACTATCACTATCCGATGAACAATGATATGTATAGTTTATGTTCACAGCCACTATTACTATTTCGTACACTACACTAGGATTGGTTCTGGTTTTTGGATTTAAGTCCACATTCAATTTCACATTGTTAGTTTTCAGCTATAATTTCTAAGTGTATATGCTAGAGTTATATAGAACCTAGTCGTGATTGGCTTAGAATTGGTGGTTCCGCCTCATCTCCTGTTCCTCGTTGGGTTGTGGACCTAGGGCAGACCCATTACATTCGACGTTTTATCTAACTTTAATTTTATATAACTTATATACACAAGGAAATTATAGAAGGAATCTATAGGGAATTCTAGGATGCACTATTTCATAACATAGAAACTTACATTTCACATTTTGAGGAAAAGTACCGGGTTTTCATTTAAATGGGGTACATTCCAAAGTACCGGGTTTTCATATAAATGGGAACATTCCAAAGTACCGGGTTCACATAGAATAGTTATTTTGGTATTAAAACTATATTTCATCTAGAATTGTTATACTTCAACCATAATCGCTGAGCGTATATGTTTGAGTCATATAAGAATTTAGTCTTGATTGGCTTAGAATTGGTGGGGCCCGCCTCATCTCCTGTTCCTCGTTGGGTTGTGGACCTAGGACAGACTCATTATATTCAACGTTTTATCTAACTTAAATCTTATATAACTTATAAACGCTGGACAATTATAGGGGAAATCTACTGGTCATTCTAGGGTTCATTAACGCATTATATAGAAATATTCTGTTCATACTTAACTAAGAAAATATTGGATTTTCTGGAAATCAAACTCTATCGATTTTACAAGGAAAATGGTTTCTACTTCAAACAAAACTCTTATGAACTCACCAACTTAATTGTTGACACTTTTTTCAAAACTACTTGTATTCTCAGGAAATCAGTGAAACAGGAAAACTTCAGCGCTTTGAGGATGGGACGTTAAACCGTCAACAATTTATTTTTGTCATCATAATGTAATTGATTTTCAAACATGTAAACATATAATTTGGTGTAGCTTTTTCAACTATATTTATGATGGTTGTATTTACTTTGAGCACTATTATACACGTTGTTGTGATACTGTACATGAAGTCCTCCACTCTCGGACGTTTCCGCTATCCTTGGTTTAGGGGTGTGACACAATCAACCATCGGGTTGGTATGCCATCGGCCTGTTAGCTTATGTAACACTCGTGTTTCTAGCCTAGGCATTTATATTGAGGTGATAGTCTAGGTTAATCTTTGTAACTCATTTTGAAGAAATGAAAAGGAATTATGTGAATTATGTATTTTATGCTTAATTATTAGGGCTTAATTAATTAAGAATAAAAATAAGCGTCAAAATTAAAGTGTGAGATAAGCCCTATATCTTTACATAAAGTTGTAGTGGTCGAAACAACGATTTCGGGGATATAAAGAATACCAAAATCCGAGTTATAACGAAGAAGTTATGACTTGTCGAAGTTTCGCGACAAAACTGGCCCGGTGCTGAATGTCGTAAAAAGTGAGTTTTTCATAAACTAATTTTTAGCCTTAGTAATCTAACCTAAAGTCGAAGTATTCGTCAAACCGAGAAGTTCGATAAAAAAAAACGCCCAAATCTGACTTCGTATGAGGAAGTTATGATTTTTCAAAGTTTCAGTTTAGCAGTAGACAACTAAAAACTTGAATTTTAGATCGAGCGATTTTTAGCCAACACAACCTAAACGAGAATTGAAGGTCTCGTCATTAGGAGCACAACGGTAAAAAGTCTGACGAAAACGGACGTCGGATGAAGAAGTTATGAATTTTTAACGGATTTCCTGTCCCGGTCTGTTAAAAATAATAATATAAAATTTAAATTCGAAATTAGCCGACGATGTCTAAACAGAAGTTGTAGAGCGTAATTTTAGCTACGCGTGCATATAAAGAACGTCAAAAACGGAGCTCGTATGCGAAAGTTATGGATTTTAGAAGTTTTGGCTCGAAAATCGAGAAAATTCGCATAGTCACATTTTGCCACGTCACCTTCGCTGAAAGAGTGCCACGTGTCCTGCTGAGTCACAGAGCTGCTGAGTCATGCGAAGCCACGTGTCGGATTCTGATTTGACCGAAGGGAGGTCCAATCCGAGGCTCGTATATGGACCGAACCTCGCACCCCTTGCTCCGAGCCTCGCACATTGGTTACGACTCCGCAGTCCAATCAGCGAGTGCCACCGAGGCCCTCGCATGTGCTGACCACCTGCGCACCAGAGCCGGCTTCGGACACATGCTTCGGACTAATCACAAGAAGCCAGCAGCCCCTTCGCACATGCTACCCTCGTGCGAGCCACCCCCTGCGAAGCCTCTCAGCCGTCGGATCAGGAGCTTCTCAGCCGTTGGATCAGGACTTCGGACCCTATAAATAGAAGGGTACCTGCGAAGGCTCTCGGTTACTTTTGGAGTTTTGCCATATTTAGCCCCTTTCTTCATATTTTCTTCATCTTAGAATCCCCCAAAGCCCCGATATCGATTGTAAGCCCCGGAATACGCCACGAAGCGCCCGAGAAGCCCGGAAAATTTATCTTTTCGGTTTCGAAGCCTGACTTTTGCAAAGCCCGGTTTCTCAATAAAACTCCCGGTTTTATTAGAAACGATCATTTTAGGAAACGAATTGCTGGCCGATTATCATCAAATAATGTGAGTGTATAGTCACTTTCATTTTTCACATAGATATGAAGTATTTACCTTATAATACGTGTTATGTGTAAATATATTAATTGTTTATTTGAGGTGACTGTTGTGTTGATGTTTTATACAAGTTTTAAACTGTATAAGTATTTTTATCTACAAATATGTTGGGTAAAACATGGGTAGATAGTGATGTGTGATAAAAATAAAATTGATGAGAGGCCTCGATGTGTTTTGAGATCCAGTCATCTAGCGGAGTTTGGATGCCGACCACGGACTTTCTAGACAGTCCAGTGGGAAACATTAGCAGGTCCGCAACCTGTAGGTGTTAATGAACTGAGAGTGTTCATTCACTGTACTGCATCCCCCTCATGGTTGCCATTAGGACATGTATGGCTGAGGAAACCCCTTAGCAGTAGTGTCCATCCCGATGATATTCATTAGGCTAGGTCCCTTGTGAAAAGTGTTTAGGGACGTAAAGTGAGGATAACGAGAATGGGTAATCAGGGTTATTATTGATTGGTGAACTTAATAAGTTTATTATTATTGTGGGTTGAAAACCCTATATGCTCACCAGGCTCCTAAGCCTGACCCACTTAGATTTTTATGTTACAGGTAGTGGACCCCGAGCATAGTCGGAGGACGACGAGAGATTTTTGGATTATAGGCCAGTAGTTGTAAATAACTGTTGAAAGGCTTATAATGTCTTGTTTATGCTTTTGATCTGTATCAGAACATGACATCCCGAGGTTTTGATATATATATATATATATATATATATATATATATATATATATATATATATATATATATATATATGGAAAATATATACCTTCTTAATGAAGGGTTTTGATAAACTTTTATCATATGTTGTTTGGGGACCAATTCCGCAACATCTTTTGAAAAGATTTCTCTAATTTTATTTTAAAAAGCATAAATTAAATTGGTCTTTTCTGGCTGAGAAATTAGGGGATGTCACAGCTTACACTCAAAGCAGTAAAGCCTCAACCACCAATCAAATATGTGCACATATGACAGAGAACATATAATAACAGTCTACAGATAGTCAGGCAGATCTACAGATCACTAAGCATAGCATCATCTTATATACCAGGATAACGATCTAACAAATCACTACAACATGATAACATGCATAACATTATATCAAATCCAAAGGGTCGGCCTTGGTGCCTTCGACCTGCAAGTACAGTGAGGAAAACTCACCTCGCAACTGGATAAAAGTTGATGGGGTCTCGACTCCGAATCTTAGCTCTAACAGTCTCCTATTATAACCAAATAACCAATGAAATTCAAAATCCTAAAATACCCTTAAGGTCAAACTTGGTCAAATTCAAAGTCAAACCGATCAAACCAACTAAGTCAACTGAGTCAACCTAGCCGAGTCAACCCAACCAAGTCAACTCAGCCGAATCGACTCAGAGTGAGTACATGGGGCGTAATCCGAAGGTATGCTGGGTGTACTTGTATCCTTGCATTTTGACCACCATTAGGATGGTTGACCTCGTATGCAGGGCGTTTTCCTAGTATGCGGGGAGTATTCCCAGAAGCCCTAAAACACCCCTTAAGATCTTAATGGCTAAAGCTCTTACGTCCATATTCCAAATCCATGGCTAAAATACTCTTAAGAGTCATAAAGTCTCCAACTTTATGACTTATCATGACCAATAAGTGCTTAACTCAAGATCTTAATACATTAAGACTTTCTAAATGATACATGGAGCAAAACAAACCATTTGGAACCCATTTTTGTGACTGAAGACCCTTCCAAAGGTCTGGAAGGACGACTTAATGGGTCAAGAACATGTTTTGTTCAAGAATCATCATTTTGTGACCAAAAAGAGACTTTAAAGAACAGAAACCTAGATCTACAAGATGGAGTGGTAAAGATGCAAGCTTTATACCTTTTTGAGGTTGCAAACAAGCTAAAAATCCTAGATCTCTAATGCACTCCACTGCAAGGTCTTCACACTACCTTCTTCTTTCTTCAAAACCACTCCAAACTCTCTTAAAGGCCCACAATTTGCTCTTTCTTCGTCTAAGGTTGATTGAGGGTTGAAATCTCTAAAAGAGGTTGGGTAAGAAGAGGGTTTATGTCCATAATGATGATTAAATATGAGCCAAGACCCTAAAATTAGGGTTTGCATGCCAACTACAGACATCGTGCGTATGAAGTGTACGCCTAACGTACTAAGGCGCGTCTTAGTACACTTTGCGTACACACATACGCATGGCATACTCAAACTTCTAGATTTACCAAATTGCCACTATAGGCCCTTCTTCACACTTTCCTACACTCAGGGATCAGCCATGCAATATAATTAAATTATAGGGTTTAAATTAAAAGTGCCATATCATCGGGGTGTTACGGTTCTCCCCCACTTGAACTAGACTTCATCCTCGAAGTCTTCCGCTGAGAATAACTTAGGACAATGCTCCAGCATCTCAACCCCCGGATCCCAAGTCCACTCGGAGCCTCTCCGATGCTGCCATTGTACCTTTACCAAAGGTATCTCCTTGTTGCGCAGGACCGTCATATTACCTTACAAAAAAAGCCATGAGTCTCTCAACATAGATCAGGTGCTCATCGACATGAATATCATCCAACGGTACCACTACCTCGCTGTCCAACACACCCTTCCATAACTGGGAGACATGGAAAGTGTTGTAAATTTGACTAAGCTCGCTCGACAAATCCAACTTGTAAGCCACCTTGCCAACCCTGACAATCACCTGAAAAGTTCCAATGAGCCGGGGACCCAATTCCACACCCTCCTTCTTGAAGCGTATCACACCCTTCCAAGTTGAGACCTTCAAAAGCACTAAATCGCCGAACTGAAACTCCAACTCTGATCGGCGTCAGTCGACATATCTCTTTTGCAGTCTCTGAGCAGAGTGTAGTCTCTGCCTGATCTGCTATTTAAGCTACATGGTCTAAAGAACTACTTCAATCCTTCCCATGAACCTGTGACCAACCTCTCCCCAACAAACCGGGGTACGACACCTCTAACCATGCAAGACCTTAAAAGGCGGACCACCAATGCTGGAGTGATAACAGTTGTTGTAGGAGAACTCCACAAAAGATAGGTAGGAATCTAACTCCCATCAAAATCAATAACACATGCTTGCAATATATCCTCAAGGGTCTGTATAGTCCTCTCACTCTGCCCATCAATAATCAGATAATAAGATGTGTTGAAATGTAACCACGTGCCTAGTTCCTCATGGAAGTTCTTCCAGAAATAGGAAGTGAACCGAACATCTCGGTCAGAAACAATAGAGACCAGTACCCCACGACGAGCAACAATCCCTTATATATATATATATATATATATATATATATATATATATATATGTGTGTGTGTGTGTGTGTGTGTGTATGCCAGCCAACTTTTTGGCCAAAGAGCTTTCCCGGATGGCCAAAAGTGGGCACTCTTGGTTAATCGATCCAAGATGACCCAATATAGCATCGTACCCTATTCCATCTTTGGCAACTTGGTGATAAAATCCATGGTGATCTGCTCCCATTTCATGATGAAGATTTCAGAAGCTCCCACTACACCACAACCTTGATCTTGGCCGGATCAACCAAAATCCCATCCTGGTTAACAAGCTGTCCCAGAAACTGGACCACTCGTAACCATAACTCGCACTTTGAGAACTTGGCGTAAATCCATTCTCGCCTCAAAATCGCCAAAAGCTCTCGAAGGTGCTCCTCATGCTGCTCTCTGGTCTTGGAATACACCAAGATATCATCAACAAATACAATGACAGATCGGTCGAGCATCGGCCTGCATGCCCAATTTATAAAATCCATAAACACAATAGGCACATTGGTGAGCCCAAATGGAATCACCACGAACTCCTAATGCCCATAACGAGTCCGGAACGTGGTCTTCTCCACGTCCTACTCTCTCACTCTCACCTGACAATTGAAACCTTTGAAACTAAAATTTGCTCCCCAACCAGAGTATGAAACACATGGGCCAAATAACCTGCACACCCATGCTAAATACACCAACGAGCCTTGGCTGCCAAGCAAAACCCTGAACCCTCCCTGGTGCCCTCTCCATTGATAACCAGTTGTCTCCTACTTGTGGTTTGAACTACCACTCGCTGGTGTAACATCCCAAAAATCATGACTACAAATTTCTTTCAAAAACATTACTAACCCATAAATATTAAAATATTTCAATCATACTACAAGGGTTTTATGACAAATCAGAGTATCTTTTCAAAACACTTGCTCATTTTATCAGAGTGAACATCCCAGGCTAAACTTCTTGTCTTACCCGCAGTCTTACTACACTTCTCTCACTGACTCGCTGCTAGGGAATGTTTTGGCTATCCCGCAGTCTTACAACACTTCTCTCACTAACTCTCTACTAGGGAATGTTGCGGCTATTTCGCAGTCTTATATCCTGACTACACTCGTATCTTGCCGGAAGCTCTCCGACCTGGTTTCCCCCAACCAGTCATCAATTAATCGTGAATACACGAACTCAAGGTTGGAAAGTTTCCCAACTCCCAACTCCCAACTTACATGCTCCTCAATCCAACAGCCACTTGAGCTGCCTTCTTCCTCACCAAGACTGCGAAATCATCCCAGTCTTGCACTTCCTCCTGCCCTTAGCCACTCAGGTGGCTCTCCCCCACTTCGACTTGACTAGATCCTCACAGCTCACATGTTGGAAGAATTCTCAATTCTCCCTACCATCCCCTAACCACTCTGCTGAAAACCCATGCTTACTACAGATGGTGATCTAACCGATCTATCCCCAACGATACCTTTCCCGAAAACTAGCGAGACACTACCAAGTGCCACATTGCATGCTACGGTTACTGCATCCTGAGTAACCTGCTCTAAAAGGAATGACCTCTAACTATTATTTGAAAATCCAGGGTATGCAGATGGCATATAACTTCATCACAAGCAGGCCACAATATTCCAAAATATCATTATCATTACCGATGCAGAACCATAACAATAAAATCATGACATAAGTTGATAGAGAATGAAAGATATGTACTTGACACATCGAGTTGCTCCCTCCTCCTCTGAAACCAACTGATACGCCCTGCTCCTCACTATAGGCACCTCGGCTCGGCCCTGACGGACGTCGGTGATCCTTAAGGTTGCAGGGGAAGGTGCTATCACCTGTCTTGTTGAATGCAAACTCGGACACTGGGCCTTATTGTGGACCTTCTGACTACAATGGAAACATATCAGGTCTGATCCCTGGGTGGTGGTAGCCGTACAATCCCTGCTAAAATAACCAATCTGGCCGCACCTGAAGCAGCCAGAATCACCACTGCTGCCACTCCTACACGCACCCTCGTGCATCCTGCCGCACTTGCCACAGTGACTCCGGTCCTGAGGACCACTCAAGCTAGGATCTGATGTCTTGGGCCTCTTGCCCGATCCCATAGATATTTGAACATCTGCCAACTTCCTTTTCTTCTCTGTCTCAAGATCAATCTCTCTTTCTCTGGCCCGAGCGATCATGTCTTCCAGCGTCTTGCAGCTGGACCGACTCACAAACTGACTGATATCGCTCCTCAGTATCTCGTGGTACTGAGCCTTTTATCTGCCACATACTATGGAACCAGAAGGGCTCTCTCCTTGAACTTAGCGGTGATCTCCGCCATTGTCTCTGTAGTTTGCCGCAAATCCTAAAACTCTCAGGCTAACTGTTGCACCTCAATCGCCAGTGAAAACTCGGCCTTGAACCTGGCCGAGAAATCGCTCCATGTTATCGCATCCAACGCGGAATCATCCCCTATAGCATGACCAACCTCCTCCCACCAATCCCACGCTCTGTCCTTCAGAAGACAGGAGGCGAGGCGAACCTTGTCCCCCTCGGGACACCGGCTAGAACGAAAAGCGTTGGCGAAATCAGCCAACCATCTTCCGCTAGCAACGTGGTCCTTAGCCGCATGGTAATCTGGAGCCCCACAAGCTCTGAACTCCCGAAATGTTAATGTATACGCCCCCATCATGGCCATCATCTCAGTATAGAAGGCTCCAAGCCTCTCATCCAAAATCTCCAGTATGCCCTCCTTGACCGTGCAAAAGATCAAAAGAGTCTGGTCTAGACTATTGCATGTAATCTCCGCTGATACAAACTCCCTCATCCGCACCTGGAGCTGCTCGGTCGCTAAACCCGAGCCTGATCCCTCTCCAGCACCTGATCCATTTACTGATCTCTCATGCAACATCACCATGTAGAAAACATGCCATAACAATCATCAAAATCCACATCACTGCTGAGGGATCACACACACACTACAAGTTCCCTGGTTTTATCTCGGCCCCTCTTGAATCGAGTACGGATCATCTGCTTTCGGTAGTATAGGCCCTTACTACCTTCCACATTTATCCGTACTTTCCTCAAGAGTTGCCTCGACTCCACCAAGTCCCTTACTACTACTACTGATCCCAGCACTACTCTCATCCTAGGCTTGCCCTAGGGTAACCTCCAACCCAAACCTAGTCCTCAGCTACTGAAGGCATCGTCACAATGCCAGTTAGCCACTACCTGAATACCATCACATGTGGCGAGGCTCAGATAATCCTTCGAGTAAAGGAATCTTCCCTACAACAATAGGGCCAAATCCAGCACTCTGAGATTATTCAACCTTGGTCACATGTGGTTTGACGTATTCACCTAATGGCTAACTCTCATCACTCAGAGTCCCACAAAGCACAAAGCAAGTAGCATTCAGACAAAAAGGGAAATCTAACCATAACATAATCAAGCAATTTTATCCAAATAACAAGAATCTGTACTAGCATGCAATGCTAAGCACATATAATCAGGCATAACCTAAACAGGCTATCCTATCGCTGTCTACCCAATACTAGCATGCAGTTCACAAACACATATAGCAGGCATATAAGGCATCCTTCTAGATCCTTAGCCCTAAATCTAGCATGATGATCACATAATCATATCATAACATAAACTTGTATGGGTAATTTTGGAGAACTTACTTGAGCTCGGTTGATTGCATGCACCACACCCTTTCCTCTTTTCAAAGTTATTATTCCTTTTTCGAAATCCTTTTTCTTTTCAAAGTTATTTTTATAAAAATTATTCTCTTTTGAAAATTTCCTTACCAAGCCCTCAGTTTGAGTTCAATCACACCTGAGAGTGTGCCCGAATCCCTTAAACCAAGGCTCTGATACCAACTTGTAACATCCCAAAAATCATGACCAAATATTTCTTTCAAAAACACTACTAACCCATAAATATTAAAACATTTCAATCATACTACAAGGGTTTTATGAAAAATCAGAGTATCTTTTCAAAACACTTGCTCATTTTATCAGTGTGAACATCCCATGCTAAACTTCTTGGTGTGTGCCATGCGATCATCCCGAGCCCTTCCCTCTGCTATCGGAAGTACCTGAAACAAAAAGTTCCCTAACCTACCACATACCATATACGCATAACCAGAAACACATAACCACATACTGGACCCCCGCCCGCTGCGTCGGGCCTTGCCTGGCATCAGGTCCCATCTGGCATCGAGCCCCGCTCGGTATACAGATTTGTCTCCCTTAGGCCCCGCCTGTCTTCGGGCCTTGCCCGCTACATGCATACATACAATCGAATAGCATACCAGAACATACATAAACATACTCTAACTATACCCTGATCTAAGGCCTCGCCTGACTCGGGCCCCGCCCCTAGTCTGCTACTGAAGTAGTGGAACCCCGTCCATACTCCTACTATTATTGAGATACAGGCCCGTGCACACACTCACATCCTTCCTATCACAGGCCTCGCCCCTACTCTGCTAATATCGAGACATGGAACCCCATCCATACTCAGCTAGTGATGAGATACGAGACCTCGCCCACACTCACCTCCCTACCAGGCACATACTAGTATCACAGAGATACAAGTATAATCGAACATACAACATAAGAATCTTCCTCGGGATTGCCCCGGCATTGGACCCCCAGTCCAGAGACATGCTATTATCTAACATACCTTGGGCTTACCCCGACATCAGACCCTCAGTCCGAAACCTATCGTACCGACATATGCAAGAATCACAAAGACCCCAAGCATCCTAACATTCCTCGGGCCTCGCTCGGCATCGGGTCGTAACCCGAAATATATAAAAATAAGTGCCTAGGGATAACCCCCGGGTCTTCATTCTATACATAAACATAAACATGAACATAATCATAATGGGCCAACATTGTGGCAGTAGACCCATGCACACAGTGAGGAGACTCACCTAGCACTGCAGAAAACTCTTTGAACACTTCTGACTGCTAACCGGCAACTTCTGAACCGCTGACCCTTCGGCTTCCCCAACTATCAATACCCAAAATAACATTTAGACCATAATATTCCCAAAAGTCAACCCAGGTCAAAGTCAACCTCCAGTTGACTTGACTCGCCGACTTGATCTACCAACTCGTCGAGGCCATACTCCTCCAACCCCACAACCCCGACTCCACTCGTCGATTCTAGCAAGAACTCGACGAGTTCTCCTTCAACCATACAATCAGGACCATCTTCATCTGACTCGCCGAGTTCAACCTTGAACTCGTCGAGTTCATCATCCACATAAGAATGTGTCTAGGCTATGACTTGCTGAGTTGTATGAACAAATCGTCGAGTCCATCTTCATAAACAAAGAAGATTGCCTGAGACTCGCCGAGTTCTTCCTTGAACTTGTCGAGTACGATGAACTTCATGACTAATATGGACTCAGACTAGCTGAGTCCCTAGCCACTGAACTCATACCCTTTAACAGAAGGGTTTTGGGGCAATAACTGGCCTGACTCACCGAGTCCCACAAGTGGCTCACCGAGTCTCTCTATGTCCAACTCTGTTCAGACGATTTCAAACAAGCTCAAGGCATTCAAGACCCATATCTAGCCTCCTAGGGTCAGGACATCACACGAAGCCACTACCTTTGCACCCATACATGGCCCTTTTTGCTCAAAAGGCCAAAACAACTCCTTAAACTTGGCATGGGGAGTTCTAATGGCATAAAGCTTCCACCTTTATGCTTTTACTACTCAAGACACTCCTAGATCTGAAAGGATCTGGCCTGGGGATGTCCAAATCCCACAAGAAATCACCCTTGGTCCATAAACTTCATAAAAAGGGACATAAAGAGATCTAACAAACTAGAAGTCAAGGAAGGAACTTGATTACCAAAATGAGCAGCAAATGGGGTGAATCTTTTGGATCTACTCCTTCCTCCTTGAACCTCCAACCTTCTTCTTGTTCCTCCAATCTTCAAGAATGCTCCAAAACTCTCAAAATGACTCACAACTCAAGGGAGGATCTAGGGTTTCGTTCTGGACTTGAGAGAGTACCAAGGGGGCTGGTGAAGGCTATAATGTTCCTTAAATAGGGTGCAAGGCCCAAATTTAGGGTTTTCCCCAAACCTGGCCAACTCACCGAGTCAGTCTTCTGACTCGTCGAGTAGGTCACTAAACCCACAACCAAATCGCGCTCCTACTATTCGAGTCACCCATCTACTCAATGAGTCACTTACTCATTTGAGGTTTTCTTCTCTTTTCCGACCTTACAGTTGAGGGTGGCTGCCATAATCAATCATCGCTCCAAATCTGGTCAGCTCATCCATACCCAATATCATGTATACATCTCCCATGGGGATATGGATCTGATCAATTGGATAAGGCACCCCGAAGATCTCCAAGACACAACCCAGACCCAATACGGCCTAAAGATGCTAGAATAATAGTTCTGAACAAACTACTACATGAATGACTATCAATTCATAATTAAACCAGGGATTACAATTTCATACCTGCAATTTCTTGCGCTTCCACCTTAACCTCCCACATAATGGTGGACACCTGCGCTTGCACTCCCTGCGCTATCCATGTAGGTTAGTCTAGTTTGAGATGACCCGACTGGCGGCAGTGGAAACACACCCAATCCTTCTTGTAATCACTGAAGAAATGCCTTATCTCTCCACACTTATAGCATCTAAACTAGTGACAAGTGATTTTGTGGGTTCCCCCATACTTCCCGCATTTATCATAGCTCCCTAGACCTCTAATATCCAAGTTAGATGCCTCGATCTCTTCATCTATTATTGGAGGAGCCCTGCTTCTCTTTCCGAGTTGCATCCCCACATCAAGACCTCCCCTAGTAGTCATCTTAGCGGCACCTCTCACAGTCTGCAAAGCTGCAGTTCACTACTCAAGCTTGACAATTAGCCTTTTAGAGATCTGATCCACGATACCAGACAATTCTTCTTGCAAAATCTAAAAAACCTCCACGGTAATCATCTCCCATATCTGATCAACAGTCAACACCGACCTATCCTGACTATTAGCTCCAGATCCTCTTGTCAACACCATATTGGAAATGAACCCAAATGCATTAGATATTCCACAATATTCATATAATCACAATCATTCCAAACATACGAACCCTAGGGGTTATGACTTCCTTGAGCCGCGTACGGGTCATGTGCTTTCGGTAGTACGGGCCCATACTACTTTCCACACCTACTCATATGTGTCTCAACGGTCGTCACAACCACCACAAACCAATACAATAACTAGGATACACGTACATCCTATTCTCACTTCCTATAGAAAGGATAGACATTCCTTAAATGGCCTACTTACATATAACCTCTCCATGGAACTTCTAACCCAAGCGTACCATTGATATGGGCTTATTTAGTCATAGAAATCATTTATTATCTTATTAATTATTGTTGATTTTATATCATTTTATGGACCAAAGGTAATTAATTAGCTTAATATTTCAATTTCAGCAATAAAAGACATGATCGGGTGAAAAAGGAAGAGGATTGAGTGATTGGAAGCTTGGAGATTGAAGACTGAAGAAAGAAGGATGTTGCTAGACAGCTTGACCCCTCGTCAGTGTTTTGGACATATCTCATGAACCGTAACTACGATTGACGAGATTCAAAATGTTCTGAAAACTAGACACAATTTCGGACAACTTTCATGTTTTCAGAATATGTTGATTCCAAGTAAACTCGACGAGTTGGTCATAATGTTCTCGATTCGAAGATGCCTTGCCGTACACGCTGTATACACGGATTATCGAAAAAAACTCAATGAGTTGGTGGTGAAAACTCATCGAGTTGGCCCTGTTTTCAGAATTTATATATATAAACGCTTCTCATTCGAACCCTAACACTTTGGGGAGGCTAGCTGCGATTATTGAAGATCCGAAGGGTTCTTAAAGCATCAGTTTTCGAGATTACAACCTAAGACACAATTTAGAAGAGAATCAAAGGTAAATAATCATTCTTATTTTCTTAATCTTTGTTTTGAACCATGTTTGAATCATTAGATTTTGATTTTAGACTATTACTTGCTGTAGATATGAGCTAAAAGCTTTTTACTTTTGTTTGGATGAGATAATCTTATGAACATGGTTTGATTAAGTGGTTGAATTAATATTAATTTGGCTATTCATCTTGTTAAGCTTGTTAAAGATCCTCATGTATTGATGATAAATGTTTTCTGTTATTAAGTAAGTTATTGAGTTGCATGAACATCTTCTTGAATACTTGATTCATATAGTTTTGTGAATACAAGATTGTATGCCTAGGAATAGTGAACATGAAACTAGGTTTAACGAGAAAATATGTAAATCAATGTGTGAGCATGTGTGATGAACAACCACATATGAGTTGATTTAATTGAAGAAATTTGATTAGCTATTATTACAAGTCTTACTTGATACAAACTGAACACTAGGAAACTTGATAGTTTAATCAACTGGCCATTGTTTGAATTAACTTGTCTACTAAAGGATTGGTAATAGTGAACATGAACCCAATCACATTAGGAATCGGTAACCATTGACATATTGATCCATTACACTTGCCACGAAATCAACCATAGGAATAATTGAATCAAATCTGAACAGAACTCTCTTTTATCATTGAATCTAGTTGTCCTTTCTTATTCTTCTTAGTTGTTAATTGTCTTTGTTGGAGTGTTAATTGATTATTTAAGTTTCTAGTCTTGCAAAACTAGATAAACCTCATCTTTTATTACTTGTTTTATTTAGATAATATTAGCATTTATTTTAATTGTTTACCGTTCCTTGTGTTCAACACCCTACTTACCTGCCTTTTGTGTGTTTGTCTTTGTGTTTAAGTTAGTAGGATTAAAATTAGTTAGTTTCACACACATCAAGTTTTTGGCGCCGTTGCTGGGGAACGGTTCTAAATAGTTAATTTTATTTGCTAATTGTTATCATTTTTTTTATTTGTTGATTAATTTTTTTATTTAGTTTAATTTTAATTTTAATTTTTATTTATTATGTATTTTCCAAATCTCGATGCTCTTGATGCTTTTCTTGAGGAAGTAGTATAGGAAATTGAGTAAGAAGATGAGGAGTATGACTCAGATGATGATTTGAAGAAATTTGGAAGATGGTTAGATAACATCTTGCCTAATAAACAAGAACAATCTTACTCACAAGAGCTAAAGTGACAAGATGAAGAATTTAATCTAGAAAAAGATTTGGAGGAGCTGGAAAGGTTGCTAGTAGAGAGTTCGGACGAAGAACAAGAACAAGCTGAATTACAGGAACCACGACATGGTTTGACCGTTACCACGACGTGGTCCCCTGTATTTCCGGTTTGTTTTTCGAAGCATGGGGTGATGACTCCGAATTTGGAGAAAGTTCTGAAGCGTGATCCATTTCTGATTAGTATCCAACCGGTCCCAACCCTTATCAAGATTCTTGGGTTTTATATATTCAAGCTTGTTTGACTAATTTTAGAAGCAAAGAGCCAAATTTTACAAATTGGTCCACCAAAGAAGATATTCAATGCCACGGATGGATTTTCATTGATTTTATTGGACGTTTATTAAGTTGAAAGTCCAGCTAAAGACTCGCACAAAAAGAAGTGCTCGCGGGAGGCAACACATCATTAGAGTTTACTTTTCTTTTTCTTTCTAAATTTCTAGTATTTAGGATAATTTAGGATTTTTATTTTGATGTTTTTTTATTACTTGGTATTTGTTTTTGATCTTTTCAGAATATAGGGTGAGGGATAGAATGAAAGAATAAAGCGTGAGGAATAAATGTGAAATCAATTCTAAAACGAGAGGATTAGGAGAATTGAGTTCAATTACAAGTCATTTCTGAGCATTTCCATGAAGCTGTTTCCTCGATATTTTGGAGCTGTCAACCACACGAGACGAATGACACCCAAGGCATGGATGAGCTGTTCCCATGTCTAAAGTCAGCTGAAGGTGGAGCTTTAAATGAAGAAGATCAACCTCGCAACCACTATCCCAGGGGAGTTTGTTCCAATTCCCTTTTTATTTTATTGTTCTTTATCATGCATAATATGCAATGGGGACATTGCATAAATTAAGTGTGGGGTAGGGGTTGGTTACATTAGTTAAAATTTTAGTTAAATTTTGAAAATTTTGAAATTTTTGCATTAAAATTGCTAGGGCTAAATTAGAAAATTTTGGTAAAAGCAATTAGGGTTCATGCTAGTATTATGTTTGATGGTTTTATGAAGACCCAAATGTTTAGTTCAGCCTATACACGTTATAATGCATTTGTGGCCTCCTTTATTCTAGTGAAATCATGGGACAAAAACACAACCTCGCTTAGTTTGAGGATCGCAATATGTTTAGCATCATGTACTAGAAATATATCCAGGAGAGCTTAAGTAGTCATTACACACTAGACTAATATCTTTAGCCAATAAAGGATGAAGTTAAATCCCCTTGCGTAAGCATATGATTTTTTTCTCTAGGTTTTTAGTTTGATTGGAAAAAAAGTGAAAAAAAAGAGAAAGAAAAAAAAAGAAAAAAAATAGAAAAATAGAAAAAAAAGAGTGATGAAATGTTTGAAAGGAAGAATCTACAAAGCTTTGAAGACAAAGAAGAAACACATTGAAGAAAATCCACAAATTATTGAAGACATAAAGTATCAAGTATTTTTATTGTAATTTTCTTTTCTAGGTTATTTTACCATATGTATGCTTGGGGATTTAACCAAAAATGACTTGAGGTTAAAAAAGTTTTATGGGGATGGATTCGGAGGGATGCATAAAATGAGCGCTGCTCAAAAGAAGTGGGCGTGTGTTTATGAGGATTGTAAGTATTTAGAATTGAGGGGGGGGGGGTCCTTAGGAAAATTTTAGACACAAATGCATGCGTTGCGGTCTTTGCATAATGGCTGGGTTCAATTGGGATTGTCTTATGTGATATTAGCGTGCTAAAATTCGGTTTTGCTTAGGGGAAAGCAAAAGTCAAGTGTGGGGTATTTTGATATGAGCTTATTTAGTCATAGAAATCATTTATTATCTTATTAATTATTGTTGATTTTATATCATTTTATGGACCAAAGGTAATTAATTAGCTTAATATTTCAATTTCAGCAATAAAAGACATGCTCGGCTGAAAAGGAAGAGGATTGAGTGATTGGAAGCTTGGAGATTGAAGACTAAAGAAAGAAGGATGTTGCTAGACAGCTTGACCCCTCGTCAGTGTTTTGGACATATCTCATGAACCGTAACTACGATTGATGAGATTCAAAATGTTCTAAAAACTAGACACAATTTCGGACGACTTTCATGTTTTCAGAATATGTTGATTCCAAGTAAACTCGATGAGTTGGGTCTAAACTCGACGAGTTGGTCATAATGTTCTCGATTCGAAGATGCCTTGTCGTACACGCTGTATACACGGATTATCGAAAAAACTCAATGAGTTTGTGGTGAAAACTCATCGAGTTGGCCCTGTTTTCAGAATTTATATATAGAAACGCTTCTCATTCGAACCCTAACACTTTGGGGAGGCTAGCTGCGATTATTGAAGATTCGAAGGGTTCTTAAAGCATCAGTTTTCGAGATTACAACCTAAGACACAATTTAGAAGAGAATCAAAGGTAAATAATCATTCTTATTTTCTTAATCTTTGTTTTGAACCATGTTTGAATCATTAGATTTTGATTTTAGACTATTACTTGCTGTAGATATGAGCTAAAAGCTTTTTACTTTTGTTTGGATGAGATAATCTTATGAACATGGTTTGATTAAGTGGTTGGATTAATATTAATCTGGCTATTCATCTTGTTAAGCTTGTTAAAGATCCTCATGTATTGATGATAAATGTTTTCTGTTATTAAGTAAGTTATTGAGTTGCATGAACATCTTCTTGAATACTTGATTCATATAGTTTTGTGAATACAAGATTGTATGCCTAGGAATAGTGAACATGAAACTAGGTTTAACGAGAAAATATGTAAATCAATGTGTGAGCATGTGTGATGAACAACCACATATGGGTTGATTTAATTGAACAAATTTGATTAGCTATTATTACAAGTCTTACTTGATACAAACTGAACACTAGGAAACTTGATAGTTTAATCAACTGGCCATTGTTTGAATTAACTTGTCTACTAAAGGATTGGTAATAGTGAACATGAACCCAATCACATTAGGAATCAGTAACCATTGACATATTGATCCATTACACTTGCCACGAAATCAACCATAGGAATAATTGAATCAAATCTGAACAGAACTCTCTTTTATCATTGAATCTAGTTGTCCTTTCTTATTCTTCTTAGTTGTTAATTGTCTTTGTTGGAGTGTTAATTGTTTATTTAAGTTTCTAGTCTTGCAAAACTAGATAAACCTCATCTTTTATTACTTGTTTTATTTAGATAATATTAGCATTTATTTTAATTGTTTACCGTTTCCTGTGTTCGATACCCTACTTACCTGAACTAAACTACTAAACGATAGGTACACTGCCTTTCGTGTGTTTGTCTTTGTGTTTAAGTTAGTAGGATTAAAACTAGTTAGTTTCACACACATCAACCATGAGCACTACATACTTCCAGGCTATCCTATGATCCACATCTCACCCCACCATCAAGTACCAAACGACCCCCATTCGTGCCAGTTAACTACTGTGTGAATACAATCACATGCAACATAACTTTAATAATCTTAGATTAAAAGATTCAGCCCTACAACGGTTGGACTTAGACAAGAGATGTGTAGTAGGACCAAATCATTATCCTAAATTTATTTAACCCATGCCGCATGTAACTGAACGAATTCAATTAGTAGTTAATTCACACCCGAAAGATTCATACAACAATCAGCTAGAAACTCTATAGGGAATAAGGCTTCATGTATCAGGTAATTCTATCATGCAATTCCCGAAGATCCCTATCCTACAACTAGCATGTTGTTCTAACATATAACAACTAGAATGTTGTTCTAACATATGCTTACTGGCTCCGGTTGATGGTACACATCGCATCCTCTTTCATTATTTTGAAAACTATTTGAAAAATATTTTATTATTTATTTTATTTTTTTATTTTTAAAATCTTTTTCCTTAGTTTGAGACTGAATTCACACAAGTGTTCCTCCAATTCACTCAAACCAAGGCTTTGATACAAACATATAACACCCATAAAATCACAAGAAATTTAAACTTTTTAAAACAAACCCAAATTCACAAATCGTTTACAAACATTGTTTTCAAAACATTTTCTACAACAGTTTCCCAAAATCGTAAGCTATAAACAAGACGATGTGTACGGTCACACTTTCGCCTTCCCGCGGTCATCCAAAGTACCTGAAACATAACCCAAAACTGTAAGCCAACGCTTAGTGAGTTCCCCCAACATACCAACACATAACCAAATACATCTACAATAACAACATGTCAGGTCCAATCAACCATCGGGTTGGAATACCCCCAGGCCCAATCAACCATCAAGTTGGAATGTCAATATGCTATGGGTCCAGGCAACCATCATGTTGGAATGCCCCCATGCCCAATCAACCATCGGGTTGGAATTCCAATAGTTATGGGTAGAGTCAACCATCAGGTTGGAATACCCCCAGGCCCAATCAACCATCGGTTTGGAATGCTAATTTTCAACGGATCCTATCATCCTTGGGATGGAATAACTGTGGGCCTAATTAGTCATCAGGTTGGTATGCCCCCATTGTAACATCTTAAAATTCAAGACTGAAAATTTCATTTATAATTAAGAAATTATAAAACCATTAGTATAAAAGCATCCATCGTGTCATCCATATCAAAACCAATATGTCAAAAATCAAACATGTCATAATAAAACATCATCAGAGTATAACTCCCAAGGATCTCATGTGCGGAAATCATGGTGTGATGTGCTGCAATCATGTCGGCTCCTTTCCTTTCAAAGAAGAAGTACCTGAAACCAAAATTGAAAACCGTAAGCACAAAGCTTAGTGAGTTCCCCCATCATACCAAATACCATACAGTAAACATACTTCCTAGCATATCCGGGTGCTAGCCTACCCCTTTGGTCTTTTTCACCCGGAAACCGCCCAACATATCAGGGTGTTGGCCTACCCCTTCGGACTCTTACAACCGGTAACTACCTAGCATATATGGGTGTTGGCCTACCCCTACGGTCGCTTTCAACCAGTTACCGGGACTATTCCACCCATTACCACTACCACGTAATCACATACTACCTAGCATATATGGGTGTTGTCCTACCCCTTCAGTCTTTCGACCGGCTACAAGGACTATTTCACCCCCGACCACTACCACGTAATAACATAGCATACAGGCACATAAATCTCAACATATAGTGGCATACCATACAATTATCACAAAGACAATCATATCTATTGTAAACAACTACAAGTAGGTCGGCATTGGTGCCTTCGACCCACTTATATCGGGAAGGTAACTCACCTCGAATACTGGAAAGTAGCTGAAAATCCTTGGCTCCGAAAATCAACCCAACTCAAACTCCTATACATAAAATATTTCCTTAATTACCCTTTCATACTTATAACCCCTTAAGGGTCAACTTTGGTCCAAGTCAAAGTCAAAGTTAAAATCAATGCTCCAAGTTAACTCAACTCGCCGAGTTCACCCCTCAACTCGTCGAGTTCCCATAAATCACAGAATTGTGAAATCGCGATCCAACTCGTCGAGTTTTCCTCCAAGTCGCCGAGTTCCTCCTTCTCAACAAAATCAGGACTTTTCAGTACAACTCGTCGAGTCCCCTTATAGACTCGTCGAGTTCCTTCTGTCTTCAGAAAACCAAGAAAACCTTAGCCAACTCACCGAGTTTGCTCGGTAAACAAAAAGGTCAGGGGATCATGATCCAACTTGCCGAGTTGGGTAAACAACTCGTCGAGTTTTCCTTATTCTTAACTCATTCAGTCACTTCCAAGTGAGTCTAATGCCTCAAAACCATAGATCTGGTCCCCTTGGGCTGAAATACCACGTAAAGTTGCTAACTTACATCCATGCATGGTATCAAGAGGCTAAAAACGCTAAAAATAAGCTTTATAAGGGACCTAGGGCATTGAGGAGGGCCAAGACTTGATAAAGCTGGAAACTTTAAGTCTCAATAGGCCATTAAATGTCTAAATCTGAAGTCATAACTTCATAACATGTTCAAATCCATGAATGGCACCAAAATAAGCTACTAAAGGCCATAAACTTTTCAAAGAAGAGGTCTAGCAAATAAATAGTCAAGGTATCGACTTTATACCTCCAAATGGTTGCAACAACACTGAAAATCTCGGATCTAAAGCTTCTCCTTCAACTTTGCACCACCAATTTCACACTCCTTCAAGAAAAGCATCAGAAAAACACTCTTTAGGTTTACATACACTCAAAATTGTTGGATTAGGTTTCTAAGCCCATAACTATAATTGGTATGTACTTGACCCGATAGTAGCATGGTCCTTTTGGGTTGCCTTCACCAGAGCAATTTGATAGGATAGATATTTGAGAAAGAGGTTATTTAAGATTTATTAATATATTATATGCATAATATATTAATAGAGAAATCATATTATTTAATTGGTATTGATCAAGAATTAATTTGGAATTAATTTAGTGATCAAAAGAGACTGATTAAATTTACAGGTACTAATTAGGTAATTAAGCAATAATTTTAGTTTGGGCTAATGATTTAAGAAACCAATGTTTTCAATTTCAAAACCATATCAAGTCAAGTGTTAAATACAAATATTTCCCAAGATCATAAAATCATAAAATCTCCCAAAATATGTCTTCGAGGGATGTGTACGATCACGCCTTTGCCTTGCCACGGTCATCTGAAGTGTAACGCCCGCAAATCTGGGCTAGTCAAATTAGAGGCAATAGGGGTCGAAAACGACTTTTCGACAAAAGATTATTTAGAATAAATAATCTTAATCAAGTTGTAGAGTATGTTACAAGGTTTTCGTACATATAAAGAACGCCGAAAACCGAGTTATAACGAAGAAGTTATGACCCGTTGAAGTTTCGCGACGGAACCGGCACGATACCGGGAAACGTAAATAGTGAATTTATGATAGAGCGAGATTTAGCCTTAGCGATCTAAACGAAAGTCGTAGAATATGTTAAACTAAGAACATCAATAAAAAGAACGCCCAAATCTGACTTCGTATGAGGAAGTTATGATTTTTCTAAGATTTAGCATAGCAGTGCACAGCCCGAAATCTGAATTTTAGATCGGTCGATTTTTAGCCAACGGGATCTAAATGAAAGTTGTAGTACTCGTAAATACCAACGCGTGGATATAAAGAACGTCGATAATAGAGCTCGTATGCAAAAGTTATGGACGAAGCTTAGTCCCTACTTTTCGAGCGCGGCGAATTCGATACAGTTTCGTAAATACGAGATAGAATGAGAATTAGCCAACGAGGTCTAAATGAGAGTTGAAGATCTCATTAATAGGAACTCAACGGTAAAAAGACAGACAAAAATGGAGCTCGTATGCGAAAGTTATGGACGAAGCTTAGTCCCTACTTTTCGAGCGCGACGAATTCGATACAGTTTTGTAAATCCGAGATAGAATGAGAATTAGCCAACGAGGTCTAAATGAAAGTTGAAGATCTCATTAATAGGAACTCAACGGTAAAAAGACAGACAAAAACGGAGCTCGTATGCAAAAGTTACGGACGAAGCTTAGAGACTACTTTACTATAAAACTCCTATAAATACAAGGGTGAACTCCTCATATTTTCTTCACACCATAAGCCTCTCTTTCTCTCTCTAACTTCTCTCTAGCCTCCCTAAACCCCTCCCAAGTCTACAGAACCTCCCTAGCACGAGAAGAAAGCCCCGGAGCGCCTGACAGCTCCGAGAAGAAAAGCTTTCGGCTTGGAAACGCTGCTCCAGCGAAGCCCGGTTTTTAATAAAAACTCGCTGTAAGTGAGCTACGCCTATACTATATTTAATATAGATTTTATTTAATTATAGTAACATTATTAGGACCTTAAAATAATTATTTGGGCTATTATTATGAGTTATATTGAGTGTTATTTAACGCTTATATAATAGTAATAATAGCTAGACTATTAATTAGTCGTAGTTAACGTTAAAAACTAAACCCTAGTGGTATTGATACTAGGTTTTGTCGAGGAAAATTGTTTTGAGATAACGAAGTGCTGTCTGAGTTCGGAATCACCACCTAATCAGGTGAGTGCATAGTTACTTTCATCTTACATATAGATATGAAGTATTTTATTATAAATTTACGTGCTATGTGTGCATATTGTCTAAATACTTGCTGTCTATGCTGGTGAAAGATTTTTATACATGTTTTAAATGATGTAAACTGTATAAAGTATTTTATATCTACAAGATATGTTGGGTAAAACATGGGTAGATGAATGATGATGGATAAAAGCTGAAATAGAGGAACATTAGTAGTACGGACCTAGTGCCCTATAGGTATACATTGGCAGCAGTGGACCTAGTACCCTATAGATGAGCACTGGCAGCTGCGCCACAACCCGTAGATGATTTAGATCTACGGTAAACGTCCTAGCAGCTGCGCTCCAAGGATAGTATCGGCAGCTGCGCCTAATAGGGAGCCTTATGACCATGACAGTAGTGTTTAAAGGTCAATACCGGCAGAAGCGCCTCATAGAAAATGTCCTAATTCTGGCAGCTGAGCCTAAGTGAATATATTAGCAGCTGCGCTTGACCAATGTGTCATTGGCAACAATAGACTTCATGTTGTTTCCTTAGGATGATCCTTAGGAATGAATGAATGAGAAATAGCTGATTCTTAGGGTAGATCCTTAAGAATAAAGAAGATAATGGGGAGGGGTAATTGGGTTGATTGTTTGATTGTTTAAACATAATAATTATATTATTGTGGGTTGAAAACCCTATGTACTCACCAGGTTTCCCAACCTGACCCACTCAGTTTATTTATATCACAGGTGTTGATATGAAGTGACATTACACTGAGAGATTTAAAGAGATGTAGATCACTAGTGTAAATAATTGTAAGTTCTGTTTATGCTTATGTTTCTGTATTAACGATGACATCCCAAACGTTTTAAAATGAAATAAATACGTTTCTTCGAAAATGTTTTAATAACGTATTTACCATGTTTTTCTGGGAACAAATTCCGCAACATTTTTATAAAATGAAGTACTCTGATTTTTATAAAGCATAAACAACATCGGTCTTTTTTGGCCGTGAAAATGGGGATGTCACAGTGAAGTAGCTAAAACAATAAGCTGAAACTATAAGCCAAAGCTTAGTGAGTTCCCCCAAAGCACCACCACACAACAAAACATATACAACATTGGGTGTTGGATCCAATCAGTTATCAGACTAAAATACCCCTGGCCCAATCATTCATCGGAAAGGAATGCCAATTTACAACGGGTCCACTCAATTATCAGACTGGAATACCCTCTGGTCCACTCACTCATCAGACTAGAATACCCTTGGTCTATTGGCTCACGCACAGAGCATTAACGCCTCAACACCAAACCATAACATCTTGACATATACATCATAAATAGCATATAACCAGTTAACAAGCAAACAGGAAAATCTACTTATCACTACCGCATAGTAATATCCTATATACCAGGACTCAATTCTGACATCCCAATACAGTATAGCAACATCCTATAACTAGGATACATGATTCAGTGGGCTGGTATTGGTTCCTTCGACCCACAAATACAGTGAGGAAAACTCACATTTCTGTCTAAAACAGATATTTGAACAGGACACGGCTCCGAATGACAGCTCAACATGTAACCTACTCATCAAATAATGACCAAATCTCAAATAACACTCTAAATACCGAAAATATCCTTAGGTCAAACTTGGGCAAAGTCAACGGTCAAACTTAACCTATAGCTGACCGCCATGTCGTGGCCATCCATGGCCACACTATGGTCGTAATACGACAAAACAGGTGTGCTCAGACCATCCACAACACCGTGGAGATTAGTCAGAATGACTTAATTCCTTAAGCCGATTTCTAGTCCATTCCAGGAGTTCCCAAGCTCAAACTAGGTCCAAACCATAACCTATATGGATAAAGTTTCCAACTTTATAATTTAGGCCTTGCCAATAAGTCAAGCTCTAAAGCCCTAAGTCCTTAATGGAAGCATAAAGCACATACTACACATTAAGCACATAATTCTTAGAGTTACTTCTCCAAAGTTTCCAGAAGGGTTTCCTGCACCTTCTGGACCATAAAAATAATAGCTTTATAGACATGCATGTCCTTTCCATTTTTAGGGCAAAAGGGCCAAGATTCCATGCATGACCTCAAAACTCAAGTTTACTTCAGATCTAAAGAGTCAAATGCTCCAAATGGCCTGTAAATTCATAAAGTTGCAAGTTTAATGAGATCTCACCTTACAAAACCCACAAAGCATGATGAAAAGGAACCAAAATCCAAGATCTAACAACCTAGCAAAGAAAAGATTGAGTCTTGAACACTCACCCAAGTCTAAAAGAGAAGTTAGGAGATGAATATGCTGCTTGCAAGATAATAATCCTCACAAAAGGCTTCTTTCTCCTTCAAAGATGCCAACAAAGTACGAAGAATGAACTTTGAAGAGTGAGGGAGGCTAGGTTTTGGGTTTTAGTGCTTGATAGGGTGATGGAGGTTGGATGACCTTGAAACCCTATCCATAATGTCCTTTAAATAGGGCTTAAAGCCAAAATGATTAAGGTTTCACCAAAACTGGCTGCTATGTCGTGGCACCTCATGACCACGTCGTGGTGGTCAATTAAAACCTATGCAGTATAAAATAATGCCACGCCATGGAGAGGATCCACAATGCCATGGCCACCCAAAACAATATTGACATTTGTAAATTAATTTTGTACTTGAAATGGGTGTTACAACCCAACATGCATGTTTGTATATGCTCTATTGTGTGTTGTATTTTGGGGAAACTTACTAAGTTTTGGATTAGAGTTTAAGTGTTATGTTTCAGGTAATTCTAATGATCATAGCAAGACGAAGGCGTGATCGTACACATCCTTCAGTGATTTGTTTAGGAGATTTTATGGTACTCTGATTTTGGGACATTTTTACTTGATACGGTTTTTGATTGAATCAATGATTTTACCTAAACTGAAAAATAAAAAAAATTTATCATGATTTTTGGTACGTTACAATAAATTACTGAGATTTCAAATAAAATGCAGTGACTAAAACGAAACAAGATGATTGAAACATGGAGAAGAAAATTTGGTAATCGATAACAAGACCTTACTACTATTCATAGGATAAAAAGACAACTTGTTCTCCCTAAATTTTTAGTCTATGATCTTATGATTCAAATTGTTTATACAATGTTTCATGAGATTATTCTAACTTATCTAAATGCAGAATGTTATACATGTTTTCTCTTTAAAATAAGGTCATGAAATCTATGAAACTAGTATTGTAACAACAGTTCAACATTGATTCAAATACATCCAAAAGTTTTGGATGAAATATATATGTGGAATCATCTTCTTGGACATATAAATGAGAACTATATTAGCAAGTATCTAGTTGGATAGGATTTTTTAAATAACTTGACCACAAGTATTATGATAAATGTAAAACTTATTTGCTAAGATAAATGACAAAGACATTTTGTTATAATGTGAATATTTGTCGGAATTAGTTTAACTAATGAACCGTTCAGATTGAATACAATTTGTACTTATTCGAATACATCCAAAACTTTGTATATAATGTATCTATGGAATCATATTCTTAGACATACAAATAAGAAATGCATTATCAAATATATATAACTAGATATGATTTTCGAAATCAGATTACCACAAGTGTTATGACAAATGCAAATCTTGTTTATCAAGATAGACGACAAATACATCACTTGGTGTGTAATGCACCGATTCTCAAATACCAATTTATGGTTATAAATTCTCATGAATTCAAGATCTACTCGACGAGTTTGCTGTCTGGCTCATCGAGTAGCAACGGGTTGGGCTACGTGTTTAAGTGACTAACTCGCCGAGTCGAAAGAGTGATTCGACGAGTTGGAGCTGGAGGGTGAAACCCTAATTTCCGGGGTTTGGCACCCAATTTAAGGGATCATTAGCCTTCCTTAGTTCCTTTGCAGCCCCTTGAGAGTCCAGAAACCCTAATTCGTGTGTGCGTGCTCCATATTAGTGTAAATTTCAAGCTTGGAAAGAAGACCTTGATGCAAGAAGCTTGAAGATCAAGAAGTTGGAGGCAAGAACGGTTGTGGGTCTGAAGTCTATCTCAACTAGCTTCATTTGACGTACCAATTCATGATTTTGGCCTCATTTCTTTCTAGATCTCTTTGTATGAAGTTTAGGGCCTCTTGGCTTGGTTATGAAGCTATTCTTGGGTATGAGCTCAGATCTGAAGTTGTAACTTCAGAACTTAACTCTCTTTGATGTGTAAGTCCATAAAGCTATCAGCATTGGCAAGCATGAACCCTCCTTAAGTGTAAAACCTCTTTTCAAGCTTGGTTTTGGTATTTTGATTCATTAGAGCCTTGCATGCACATAAAGTTTGCAACTTTATGTGATAAGCATGCCTTGGGAACTTGGATCTGCAGTATAGAGCCTTGGCATGGCTTAAAAAACATCTATATGGATGAAGGACTGAAGGGACTCGGCGAGTCGCATGGTAGACTCGGCCTGTCATATGAAGATGGTCATGAACTCGACGGGTTGGATGAACAACTCGGCGAGTCCGATGAAGATTGCCTTGGGCTCGGCGAGTGGCATGGTGACTCGGTGAGTTGCCAAGCTATGCAAGGAACTTGGCGAGTAACTGAGGGTACTTGACGAGTTGAGGTCATGGACTATTGACCTTGATAGTTAACTTTGACTTTGACCAAGGGTTGACCGTTTTGACTTTTGAGGATAATTGGTACGCAAATATTTATGAATTGGATCATTGATGGTTATAGGTGTTGGAGTTTGGGGCAGTGTTTCGGGAGCGTGATTTCGTGGTTCAGTCCGCCATTGAAAGGTGAGTTATCCTTACTATACTAAGGGGTCTAAGGCACCAAGGCCGGCCCATTGGATTTGATATCCTAGTAGTTATTGATATGTTGGGTTTGAGTTAGTGATGTATGCCAGTTGATATGCTAGTTGGGTAGATATGTAGGATTACCTGTGATATTGTATGATTATATGCATATGCATTAGTTATGTTATATGTCGACATGTTATGTGGGATGGGTTGAGGTTGTACTGCTCCGTGCGGTAGCCAACAAATCCTAGAGTATTCCAGATATGAGCTGAGGGTCGGGCAAGGCATGCCAGACTCATACTGAGGACTTAGGAGCATTCTAGATACGAGCTGAGGGTCGGGTAGGGCATGCCAGACTCGTATTGTGGGCTCGGCGGTGATCCAGATGTGAGTTGTGGGCCCGGAAGGCAATTTAGACTCACACTGTGGGCCCAGGGTAATCCAGTCTGTAAATTTGTGGACCCATCGCATGCTGTTCAGTTTGTTATGTTATGATATTGCTGATATTGTTGTGCACTATATGTGTATCGGTATTTTGCGGGTAACTCACTAAGCTTTTGGCCTTACAGTTTCAGTTTATTGTTTCAGGTTCAGCGGATGGCTGCGGGTAGGCGAAGGCATGACCGTACACATCCTCGATTGACGATCATGATTTCTAGGAACTCTGATGTATAAACTATTTTGAAAACAAATCATAATAATTGAATGGTTTCAAATGATTTAAAAAGTTTTAAATTTGCTCGAATTTTATGGGTGTTACATGGTGATGTAAATATCTATTAGAATTAGTTCACACTAATTGAGCATTCATATTAACCATAATACATGGTATGACCAACTCCGTTACCTTCAAAAAGGTATGAACATGTTTATCTGAATATACATAAATATGAAACCTTTTTAAGATGTTCATAACTCTCATAAAGCGAAGTTAAGAGTCAATTGGGTAATAGGATGAGATACTCATATCCAGTAGAGATAGTGAGCATCTTAGTCAAAAAATTATCAATCATTTAAGGAATTGTAAAACGATTTCGTGAACTATCTGCAACCCAAACATTGCCACAAATAGTGTAGTTGGAATTAGAAACAAATCATTGTTTGATTTGGTACCAAATGATTCGTACTATGCTTACCAACAGTTCATGGATTTTACCATGAATAGTGTCACAATAGTCCTTGGTCTTGCACTAACTAAGAAGGTTTATGAGACACTCTCTAAGATCTAGAGTAAGGTTTATTCCTCACTAGCTTATATGGAAGTCTATGATTATGAGGCTTACACTCTTCATGGAGCACTCGACAATTTTGAACTTAGAATAAAGACGTGTTATCTCGTTGAATATCCTAACAAGAATTTTGGGAAATTTATTTTATACCATCTAAGAACAAAATGTTTATTACTCAATAAGAAATCTATCATGACAGGGAGTTGATATCTAAAAGGGCTAGTGGGGGCCATATTAATCTTGACAAGCTTCAAGACTCAACCAACAAAAAACTAAAGTTGGCCCAAGCACTTGACTCAAGGTTAAAACCCCTATTGAGGAAACTGACATACCTCCACCCTTTCCTCATAAATCTTATAGAGGACACCATACACTTAGTTATATATATGATATATTATTGAGGTAAATGAGTTACTAGTAGATAACAATCATAATATACCAGGTATCGAAAGCTATGACATGACCTAAAGGCTGCAAGATAGAAGGAGGCAATGGAGAGAGGGATTCAATCCATGTATGATTGAAACATGGTTGATCAAACACTTGGCCTTAAAACCATTAATTGTGAGTAAATCTTCGAGAAGTGACAAGCATGGATAGTAATAAACAAATATTCAAATTAATACTGGTTGTGAAGGATGTGTAAGCTCACGAAGTTAATTTATAGACTAAAACAAGCATCTCACAATTGGAATATTTGCTTCAATGATAGACTTTGAATTTTGAGAAACGAAGATTAACCATATCTATATGTCAAAACTAGTAAGAGAACTGTTGTCACCATTCTACTATACATGGATTATATATGAATGATAGGAAATGATGTCTTCATTTTTGAAAAATCTTGGCTTGAATATTATTTTTCTATGAAAGACATAAGAGAATCAACATAGTTAATTAATGTAAGCGTCTATGGAGATAATTTTGAGTAATTAATTGGATTAAGATAAAGTACATAGAATCTTGAGGAAACTAAAGCTGCAAAAACTTAAAAAAGTTTGTGCTTATAAAACATCGCATGCCATTGCGTATTTCTAATGTCCTAGTTTTACCGTTGAGCTTGAGGAAATGAGTCAAGTCCTACATACTTCTGCTAGGAGATCGATCATATATGTCATGACATGTACCAAATGTGATGACTCATATTCCTTGAGCATGACAAGTTGTATCAGATTAATTTGGCAAGAATCGATGAATCAAAATCAAGTACATTCCTAGATTCAAGTACATTCCTAAGTGTCCTCGGAGGACAAAGGAGATGATATGGTTAGAATGGAAAATATCAATGCAAAAGTTACATTGATGCTAAGTTCGACGCGACGATTCTGTTCGTAGTCAAAGTTTGTGCTTTTACTAAATGGTGAAATGCTAACTCGGAAGAGTACTGATTAATACACCATAATGGATTTAACAACAAACTTAGAGTATATTACAACTAGTTAGACAACAAAGGAATACTATGCGACTAAAAGAGATTCATTAACGACATCGGTGTTGAGTTTAATTATTGATGGTCGTTTTGAAGTTTTTTGTGACTGTAAGGGTGATTTTACTTTGTCAAGTCTGTGACTATCTTTAAGTAGTAGTAATACAAAGTATGTCTATGTGTGACATTATGAATAGACGAAATAGGGAGCTAGGGATCAAACCTTAGTTACTCTAAACCAAAGATAAATTTTGGCCTGCCTTGCTCTCCCTAAAGTTGACGAAAACTAAAACCTTCTAGGGTTTGTGGTTTTCACATTTTTCCTTTCTCTTATCCTTGGGTTTGTTGCTTTGCTTATTTTGAGTTTTTAGGTGTGATTCCATTTAAGGGATTCTCCTTTGGATCCTTGGCATCCAAGCAATATAGGAAGAATAATATCACAAGCTAGAAGATATTTGGCCATCAAAGAGGTATGTGTTTGTTATTTAACTAGTATTTGAAATAGTAGTATGAACATAGAATCCTTGCAGTTTTAGTTGAGCATTTGACTAGAAAAGTGTTATATGCTTTTGTGGTTATATGCTATTAAGGAGTATGTTCAAAACCATACACTATGGTTGTGAATGGAGTTAACAAGTTCAAAAAATAGAGAATTTTGTTGAAAGGTAGCAATCCAAATGTTCGACTAAATATCTCAAAGTTACTTCAATGCCTTATTTCTCTACCTACTTAACTCACTTATTATGCAATCTTCCTCTTGATTATCTATATGCTCTCTCTCAAGGTAAATACAAATAACAACCCAATAAAAATTGTTTTCCTTAATTTTTGTTTATATGCTTTGTTTATGAAGTATAACTTCATCTGAATTACATCTATCTACTGGTTTTCATTTCCTATAGGTATGTCTATGTAATAAGGGTTCTCAAAGAAGATCTAAATGTTATTTAATTTTCATAAGACATTGATTAAAGAAGTCACTAAAGATCCGGATGGTAATACAATTTACATATGAAACAGATATGAAGATCTTGCATTTGTTGACATAAATACATGTACACAATTCTCAAACAATTGATGCTATATTGATTGATAAATATGTCTCTTAGACAAGGGTAATTTTATCATTTTACTTTCCCTTCCAAAGTACGTAATTTTTTCTTGACATGACCAAGAAATGAATGTTGGAATTTGTTTCATTCAATTTAATTTCAAGTTGTGAATTTTTTTTTCTTTTTTTTCTTGGTTGAAATGCTTAATGGAAACTATTGGGATTAGTTTTTTTTTTTTTTTTTTTCCCAAAGCCCTTTATATTTTCTTCGCCAAATCTTAATTGAAATAGACTTGCTTCCTGATCGTCATGATGATTACCTCACATTATTATGGTATAAGCGCTTATATTATCTCAAATTTTGGCTAAAAGAGTCTCATTTTTGGCTAAAGTTTTTTAACTAAAATATGATGCAAGTTGATGAAAATATTGTGATTAATGTTTAGTATTACAAATACAAATAAGTTGTTGCCAAAATTGTTTTGAAATTAAAAGTTAATTTACTATGTACATAGCATGTGATATTGCTAAAATTAGTCAAAAATCTGATTAATTATGTTAGTCTTTTAAACGAATAATTATAAAATAAGGATAAATATGGTGTAATAATGATCATATTTGATAAATGGAATAAAAATTTGGAGATGATCATTAAATAAAGAAAAATGAGAAAGATATAGAATGGATAAGGAAAATTTTCAAAGATACCATAAAAGACGCGTTAGTGTCGCGAAGGTGAAGACTTAGGGCCACTAAGGGGGTGTTTGGATTAGATTTTTAGCTTATTGCTTATAGCTTATTTGTGGTGGGAATAAGCAATAAACAATAAGCATGGGGAGGAATGTTTATTAAAATTAGTTTATTTAACCTAATAAACTGGATTTTATCCAAACACTCAAATTAGCTTATTGTGGAATAAGCAATAAGCACATTTTTTTTTCCTAACCAAACACCCCCTTAGTTTATTTTCCAATATATACAAGATTTTCACCTTTCATAAAAGTGTGCAAGAAAAGAAACCCTTTAAGGTGCAAAAAAAAACCCCCCTTATTTCGTAGTAGAAGGCAGAGGAGTTGTAAAAGATAAACTAGAGTACTATGGTTTAGTTACAATTTTGAAGTTATAAAGTTGATACAAAATTATTTTTTGATCAAATCTTCTACCTTACCTGTCGAAGTTTCGATTTTTATTGTTGAGTTGCATATAGTTTAGACTAAAATCTAATTATTTGTGTATCTTGATAGTTTTTGCTATTAAGCTATCAAGACTTATTATTTAGGGTAAATTACACCAAACGTCCCTGGTGTAGGTACCAGAAAACGTGTTTAGTCCCTATTTTAAAAAATTAACTCGGACTGTCCCTCGTTTGTTTAAAACTTGCACGCTTCGTCCATGATACATGTTTTTGTTGCAAATGTAGTCCACACCACATTTGAAATGACCATTATGCCCTTTGATATTTATTTTTAATTAATCTAATATTACTTATTATTATTTTTTAATAAAAAAAAACAAGTCTCTCTAATCTCTATCTCTCTCATACACCGGAAAATACCACAACCACTGATCTCTCTCTCTCTCTCTCTCATCCTCCTCCACAATTTCACTCTCTTCTCCATTTTCACACGAAGGACAGTAATGGATATTTCATTCCGGAATCTCAACCTTCTCTTCCGTTATGACCAACCTCCCGTCGTCTATGTAATATCGTTTCATCACCGTCGACGTTTGAACCGGTAATGGTAGACGAAGTTCCTTCTATTTGTTTCCAGTCACTAATGATCTAGTACTCATCCCCCATCGTTTCCGATTCTCCGATTGATGATCACCGACTGATGACAGTGACACAGTCTTCGTCTCCAAATCAACACAACTCTCCGCAACTAGGGTTTTGACAGATCCCATCAACGGCGGCTAGGGTTTTGACATATGAGTCGAGCTCCACAACTGCCACCGGCGGCGGATAGGGTTTCAATCTTTTCCTGCATCATTGTAGATTGGCAGAGATATGGAGATCAGCAAGCTCCACGATTGCAATCGAATCTGGCGTGAAGGTGATGGGTGGATTGATCGCAAATGTATGTTTTTTTATCACCCCACCTTTCGCCCCTCTATCTCTCAATCAGAGATTCCTCTTCACCATTCTTCTTTCTTTTGAGTTACAAGTTTGATCATGTAAAGATCAACAGATAAAGTAAGGTAGGTGATGGTCCCGATGGTAGTTTTTGTGGAGATTAGTGGCTGTGACTGGCGATAATGGTGGTTTTTTGTGAAATTGGTGGTCGTTTTTGTGAGATTAGGGTTATGGATAAGGCGCTAAATAGGGGAAGAGCTGGCGATGATAGGTGGTGATGTTGGAAGAGGTGGCGGTGATAGGTGGTGGTGGGACCGGAGAATCTTGTTGCAGGAAATGAAAAAGGGAGGGCAGGGATATTCGTTTTGATATTTTTTTAATTTAAAACTGATAAATAAATAAATAAAACAAAATGAAAAAGAAATTATTAAGGGTAAAATAGTCATTTCATGGTAATAGGGACTAAACATGAAAGTTTTAAACAAACGAGGGACTGTCCGAGTTAATTATTTAAAATATGGACTAAACACGCTTTCTGGCACCTCCACGAGGGACGACTGATGTAATTTACCCTATTATTTAACCAATCCTAAGATTAAGTAATAATTATTGGTAACTTTAACATCTAAGAGAGCATTAGTTTAACAACTTATGCTATGTTTAATTTTATGAATTAGACTCTTGATTTAATTATAAGTAGTTTTAAGTAATTAGTTGGTTTTTAGGTTTCTAGTTTTATAATCATTAAATTAGTTACCTATTAATCATAAAAATTAGTAATTAGATCATAATTATTATTATATTTAATAAAGCATCTTTATACATTGTTAATCTATTATTTATTCACCATAGGAAATATGGATTCAAAGTGGAAGCGCTTCCACATCATTATCTTAACTTTAGTATAAAAATCTCACATCAAGTTTTTGACATTGTTGTCTGGGATTTGTTTTATTTGTAGTGGATTATTTTAATTGTGTAAACTATAATTAGGTTTTTATTTTCTATATTTACCTAGTTAATAGATTCTTTGAATCTACGACTTTCACGTCGTGAAAACCAACCTATCGCGACGTGAACCTATCGCGATGTGAATATCGATGATTTTAGATTCCGTTTTGTTTTTCAATTTGTCAAATTTTACACTTGTTTTTGGTTTGTTTTTATTTTTATATTAACAGCTAATGACCAAGGATTCAGTTCTAGCATAGCTTCCCCACTCGAAGAACCTGAACGAGAACTGCATAAAAGACAAAAGGAGGTCGAGTTAGAAAAAGAATTTGATCAAGTAGACGCTAACTTATTAGAAAAGAGCTATCACAATTCATAGCAGGATCATAGCGATCAAGAAGATATGATGAACGCACTAGCCTTGGAGGAATATGCTATTAGGAAGTGAGAAGGTATCAGTCCATGATTGACTCGACCCGCAATTCTTCCCACAACAAATTTCGAATTAAAGGACAAATTCCTAAACATGATCAAAGAAACTCCATTCTGTGGCAAGGATTATGACGAGACCAAAAAACACATTAATGAAGTTCTAGAATTTGCATACTACTTCAACATTCCGGTCTTTAAATTCTTATTCAAGTTACTATTAGAATTTCTAACATTTAAATACAACATTTTCTCAAAGAAAATGCAAGTAAAGAAAATCAAGAAAAAGGACCAACGTTTAGCCTTATTATTGCAAATCAAGAAAATAGAGTGAAACCTCACAAAATCTTTTCTGCAAGTTACGGGTTGTTTGGTAGCCTCTTAATTGACAAATTAAGAGGCAACCTTTTAATTATTCAGATTAAGAGTGTTTGGTAGGCTATGAATTAAAGCCTCTTAAACTTTCAGAAGCCTCTTAAACTTTCAGACTTGGGATTGCATCTAAAAAAAAAAAAAAAAAAACACGCGCCCTTCTCTCTTTTACCCACAGCGTTGCTGATATGCCCGCCTCCAAAACAACACACCCCCTTCAAATCATCTTTTCCGTCTCCGACTCTCCTCCTACCTCTGACCATGTCGAGCGACAATCACCTCCTCGTCGTCGACCTCTTTGAAATCGACTCCCACCACGAATTCAAACGCTTGGCTCCAACAATATTGCCCCTTCTCCTTCATCCCACCTCTTCTCTTACCTCTCAACCTCAGGTCCCTCTGGTCATGGTGGTTTGAGTTATGTTCCTCGCCGGAAATCTTCAAGTTCCGGTATTAGTTCAAGATCGGATCCTCATGGTAAACGCCCGATGCAGACTTATGATTGATTTGTTTTTGAATTCTAGGAGGTAGGCTCTGACAAGATTGCTCCTTCTCCTTCATCCCACCTCTTCTCTTACCTCTCCTATCTACATTCGTCTGCACCCCCCCTCCGGAATTGACTTCGCCCCCAGACGCTGCGTTGCCTCCGCCAGCTTCCGCTAGCACCGCAACACGACAACCTCCTGTTGTAGGTAAGTTTTTTTTCATGGCTTGTTCTTTTTTCTCCTAAAAACCGATTCATAGAAATACATGGATTTTTTTGCCCTAGAACTCGATTATCAATCCTTGATTTTGATTTTCTTTGTATTTCATGCCCGATCTTGTATTGGATCTTCATATAATACATGTATTTGTTTCCAGATTTTTGTCTAAAATTGTTTGTATTGAGGTTCTAATTAATAGTATCAAGGTTCTACAAAATATGAACATTGATTGAAATCTTAATATAGAAGATGATAAAACAACCAATTGTTTGGTGAATCTGAAATAGACCACACAGATACATATGTTTGGTGAATGAAACTGTATATTTGAACTCTGAAACTTTGAAAAATCGGGTTTGAAATATATGTTGATACATAATTGATGGTGCATCATTATCTAGCAATTATACATGAACTGTGTGTGAATTGAAAGTAGCTGTACAATTGGAGTTTTTGACAATTTATTTGATTCTAGCAACATACTTTGAAAAGTTGTGATGGATTTGGTATGCAATTTCTATATATATGTTTAAAGTGATTTTTGGAATAGCTTGAATTTCAACCCAAACCTACAAATGTAAAGATCATTCATTCAACTTTAAGTTAATGATTATATAACTTGCTATTGAGCTTATTTGTTTCCTTACTGAATTTGGATTTTACATGTTGAAATGTTTGAAAGAAAATTTTTAAAGGCTATCATGTTTGATGCAATGATGGAGAAGGAAAGGAGTACAAATCAATCACTAATAGTTCTGTTGCAAGTTCGTTGTCATTTATGTTTCAGCATTCAATGTCAAATATGTTAATTTTTAACTTTGAAATCCTTGGGATATAAAAAATGATGTTATTTTTGTAAATATATGTCAAAAAATCATTATAAATTGTTGAAGATAAATTTTGATTTATGTTAACTTTGATTTTGTATGTTTTTTATAATTATTCAGTAAAGATTAAGACAAAAGGGTAAAATGATCATTTTTATAATTCAACACAATAATTCAGAGGTTCCAACCAAATAGCATGTTAAAATTCAGATCTTAAAAATTCAGATCCTCTTAGAAATTCAGACTTCTTAAAAATTCAGATACTGCCAAACAGCCCCTTGGTCCTGATATTTCCAATAATTAATAGGACCAATTTATTTTGTATATCTTATAATTTATATCAATGTTTAGCGAGAAGAACTATTACCATCCACTTTATATAGCATACTACCAACTTTACTTTCATAAATTGTGCAATAATAGTAATTGTGCTCTCTAATTTCTACCAAAACTTGTCCAAATATAAAGTAATTTTAATTATAACAAGCATGGTAAGTGATTTTGGAGTTAAAAAAAATGGAATTTCTTGGAACAATAGAAAATAACCTATAAATAATTCAAGGCATTTTATCAAACATCTTCCATGCGGAAATTTGTTAATAATATGTACATTTAAGTATAAATGAAAGTACATACCAGTTTTAATGAAATGCCTACAAATTACATTAGTGTTTTAACCACTTGGAAGATCCGTCCAGATATTGCAAAATTAGATGATATTTTTCATCCTCTCAACAATAACGAATACTTAACAATCTATAGTTCAACCATAGATTGTGCAAAATATACGTATTTTATTCATCAAAAATCGCATGATCTACTAAACAAAAGCTGGAACAAACTATGAAATTGTCTAGATATGATATAATACCAAAAAGAACATGATTACCTCACTTGGCCAAGCTTTAAAAATATGTCTCTCCCAATCCACCTGCATAGAAGGAAAAATAAACTATTACATAACATAGAGGAAATTATTAAGTTAAAAATATCCTAATAATGAAACAATCAAATGAAGATAAATCATTTTAGTGGAAGCCAAACCTAGAAAATTATGTGAACATATATACATGCAAACAGACACACACATACACACACTTACTTGCAGAACTCGAGGCTTAGCAGAGAGTCAGATCTGTACTTGTATGAACACATATTTAAAAAATGCAAAAAATCGTTGAATTACCTTCGGATTTTTTGTTGGGATACAAACTTGGACCTTTCCCCATCTTTATTTTCCTGTTCCACCTGTCTATCTCACCCTCAATCTGTTGGTTCCTCTTTCTGTTTCCATTCTTTGTTCCTTACTAATCGTACAAAAAAACTTACAACCCTAGAAGCACAGGAAGAAACCCGAAATCGAGAACCTAAAAAACAATTTCAATAAGCAGAATGGACCTTCCCATCAATAAGAAAAAGCAAATAATGGTGTCATGTATGGATTCGACGATAGCAATGGGGTCTAGGGACATCGCAGTTGGAAGTCGGGGGAATGAGGAGGTTAATCAGGCGGAGACTAAAGGCATCTGCCGATGGTCATTGGAAGAGTGAAATAGTAGAGGGTACAGATGAAGGTTATGTTGGCTCTTCACAAGCCTGCAACCTCTGTTTAATAGTGGAACAGTAACAAGAAAAGAAAACATGGCACAATGATTTAAAGCTGGAAGCTTTTTCTTCACTAAATTGAAAGAGAAGGTGATACACTCAACGTACATACTGCAAAGGTATTTAAACTAAAAAATGCTAAAAAGACTCCAACTACCCCTACTTGCATGAGACACGGACTCTACAGCCAACATGGCTTTGATTTATTCAAAAAAAAAAAAAAAACACTCAAACACGTGACATAACTAAATTAATGACAATTTCTGAATCACTCCAATATTCTCCTCCTTAATTCAAAAATCACACCTTCATTACTCCAAGGAGACTTCACATCTCCTCAAACTTCAATCTTCCCAATGACTTGGTCAGGACATCTGCTTTTTGCTCCTTGCTGCGGATATGAGAGACCAGAATGTCCCCATTCTCAACACATTCTCGGATGAAGTGGAACCGGATATCTATGTGCTTGCTTCTGCCATAGAAGACAAGGTTCTTCATTAAATCTAGTGAGGATTTGTTGTCAACTTTCAGTTCAACAGGTGGCAACTTATGTCCGGTTATTTCACTGAGCAATCTCCTGAGCCAAATTCCTTGACAGGTTGCCATGGTGGCAGCCATAATTCTGCTTCACAGGTGGAGAGTGCCACACACCTCTGTTTTTGTGAAGCCCATGTGATCAAGTTCTCATTCATGTAGAATACCATGCCTCCTGTGCTTCTTCAATCATTGATGTCATTTGCCAGATCACTGTTTGTGTACCCTTTTAGTGTGACATTTTCTGTAACACTCAAAATCAGAAAGGCCAAGAAAGGAAAGAAAACCCTAAGTCAAATGGTCAACTCGACGAGTCGGAGCGGGAACCGGGGGATCGATTAAGTAACCGACTCGACGAGTCGGCAAAGGGGACTCGGCGAGTCCGGTCTGAAGAGGGAAACCCTAAATCTGGGACTTTGTGCACTATTTCAGCATCTCATTCTCTCCCTTAGGGTTCCTTATAGCCTCTCTTATCCAGAATACGAAACCCTAAGCCTCCATTGTTGCACATTCAAGCTTCTTGCCATTTTTGGGTGGTTTGAAGGAAGAAGGAAGGAAGGAATCATTGGGGCTTTGATATGGGCATATTTAGTTATAAAATCCATGCATGATCTTAATACTTTATGTTAATTTTATCTCAAATAATGCACCAAAGGTGCTTAATTAGCTTAAATATTTCATTTTCAGCAACAAAGACATGCTCGAAAGGAAAATGAAGCGGAATTGGCGATTGGAGGCTTGGATCTTGGATTTTGAGGAAAGAAGGATGTTGCTGGACAACTTGACCCCTCGGCAGTGTTTTGGCCATATCTCATGAACCGTAACTCCGATTGACGAGATTCAAAATGTTCTGAAAACTATACATAATTTCGGAAGACTTTCGTGTTTTGAGAAAATGCTGATTCCAAACGGACTCGACGAGTAGGCCATAAACTCGACGAGTCACTTCGAACTTTCACGATTATGGACGCACTGACTTGCCGTACACGGGTTTTAAGTGACGGACTCGCCGAGTAGGTCACTGGACTCGATGAGTCACCTCTGTTTTGTGAAAATCTATATAAAGGGACTTTCAGATCGATACCATAGCATATAGATAAACCCTTGGAGGCCAATTGTTGACTAAAGGTGCTTCTAGAGCGTGGGAAGCTAAGGAATCAACCCTACATTCAATTTTAAGGAGAATCAAGTCAAAATCAAGTTTACTCTTACCTAATCTCTTGTTTGAACTATGTTTTTACCAATTGATTTCGTTTTTGAGCTTTTTTCTGCTGTAATCATGAGCTAAAACTCATAACTTTTGTTTAGGTAGATGAATTTGTGAATATGGATTGATTATTTGATTAGGATTAATTTTAATTGGTGATTATGTTTTATTAAGCTTGTTAAAGAACCTTATGTGTTAACAATAACTATTCTTTTGTTAATAAATCAGTAATTAAGTTGTATGAACATCTCTTAGTTATTAATTTCATATGATTTATTGTGACCACATAGTCGTATGTCTAGGAATAGCGAATGTGAAACTAGAATTAACTAGAAGATAGGTAAGTTAATGTGTGAGCTTGTTTGATGAACATCAACAAGAGGTTAATTTAAGGGCTAATGTAATTAACCATTACAAGTCTTATTTAACCTGAATCAATAACTAGGAAATCCGTTAATTTAGACAACTGGCCACTGCTTGAGTTAATTTGTTTCCTAAGGATTAGTAATAGTGAACGTGAAACTAATCATCTTAGTCGGTAGCCAAGGAAGAATTAATCTGATACATTGAAATCATCCATGGGAACAAATGAATCGAACCTAAACAGAAGTCCTCTTTATTATTGAATTTAGTTGATTTTTATTTGCTTAGCTCTTAGTTTCTTAGTTTAAGTTTTAGTTAATTGTTTAAGTTTCCAGTCTTGCAAAACTAGAGAAACCCCCTTTCTATTACTTGTTTTATTTAAATAATATTAGCATTTCTTTTAATTGTTTACCGTTCCCTGTGTTCGATACCCTACTTACCTGAACTAAACTGCTAATCGATAGGTACACTGCCTTTCGTGTGTTCGTCTTTGTGTTTAAGTTAGTAGGATTAAAACTAGCTCGCTTCACACACATTAGGCTTCAAGGATTGGATTTAGATCCAGAGTTTGGGTCACCTTTCAGAGTTATTGAAGGTATTAAGTCATTATTTTCACCCTTCTTCATCTAGATCTACCTTGGTTATGAGTTTTGGGGCTTTTATGCCATGTTTAAGAACCATTTCGAGTTAGGAGCCCACTTCAGATCTAAGTGTATCTTGGCCTAGAAAATCATAAAGCATCAGTCTATGGGTTGGTTGTTAAGCCTCTTTGTCTTAAACCCTAGTTTGTAGTGTTTTTAGCCTGGATCTCCTTAGTTATACGTAAAGTTTGCAACTTTACGTGGGGAATGGACTTTGGAAGTATGGATCTATGATTTGGAGCCCCTGCATGGCTCGAAAATCCACTAAATGGATTAAGAACCGGAGCGACTCGGCGAGTCACATGGGTGGACTCGGCGAGTTGGATGAAGTTGGGCAGGAACTCGGCGAGTTGGAAGAACAACTCGGCGAGTCTGTTGAAGATTGCCTGGGACTCGGCAAGTGAAGTCGCGAAACCCCAAAACCTTCAAGTTAAGACTCGGATCAGTGAGTTGAGTGGGGACTTAGTGAGTTGGACAGGTCAGGACTCGGAAATCGGTAGACTCGGCGAGTCAGGGGCTGACTCGGTGAGTCGAGTCGCGAATGAAAGGATCTGAGCTAATGAACTCGGCGAGTCAGTAGGCAGACTCGGTGAGTAGGGTTGACCTGGAAGGTTGACTTTGACCAGAGTTGAAATAGTTGACTTTTGGAGATTACTTAAGCTAAGTGATATATGTTTTGATATTGGTAGCTCGGGGAGCTGGTGGAGTAGCGGTTCAGGGAATTATCGGTCACCATCCAGAGGGGTTACCAGCAAGTTCAGCAGTACGAGGTGAGTTTCCCTTTGTGTGAATGGGTCTACGGCCACAATGCCGGCCCATGTAGTTATGAGTAGGAAGACCCGGGGGTTAGCCCTAGGTGTAGTATGCTAGAATAATATCCAGGACCAAGGTCCAATGATAGCAGGCGGGTGCCAAGGAATGGTTTATATGATAGTTTATACTTGTTGTCTGTGTGATACATGTATGTGCCTAGTAGGGAGGTGAGTGTAGGCAAGGTCCCGTATCTCACCAATAGCAGAGTGTGGACGGTGTTCCACATCTCATTAGCAGCAGAACAGGGGTGAGGCCCAAGATAGTGAAAGAGTGAGTGTGGGTTGGGCCCGTATCTCACTATCAGTAGGAGCGTAGAAGGGGTTCCATGACTCATCAGTAGCAGGACAAGGGCAAGGCCCAAGATAAGCGAGGCCTCAGGATAGGATTTATTAGTATATGTTAGCTTATGTGTTGTAATATGCTTATGTGTTAGTATATGTTAGCGGGTGAGGCCCAGTGACAGGCGAGGCCTAAGTGAAACAGATCTGTATTCGAGCGAGGCTTGAAGCCAGGCGGAGCCTGGAGCAGGCGGGGCCTATTGTAGCGGGCGAGGCCCGAGGTAGAGGGTGTGGCCCAGTGCTTGCAGTTTGCGATTATGTGTTTGGTATGTGGTAGGTTGGGGAACTCACTAAGCTTCGTGCTTATGGTTTTCAGTTTTGGTTTCAGGTACTTCCGGTAGCAGAGGGAAGAGCTCGGGGTGATCGCATGGCACACACCATAGACTAGACAGTCTGGGAATGTTTTACTCTGATAATGAAAATATGTTTTGGAATTAATACTCTGATTATGTTATGGATTGATAAATGTGTTTTAAGTAATGTTTTATAAAAGAAATTTTAGTCTTGAAAATTGGGACGTTACATTTTCCTTCCCTTTTGAGTACTTTAAACCAAAGTTTAGAGTGCCCTTTATGTACCTCAAAATTCCATTCACTGCTTGTAAGTGCTTCATAGTTGGCTTCTCCATGAACCGACTTACAATTCCCACTGCAAAAGATATGTCTGGCCTGGTATGTGTTAGGTACCTCAGTCCACCCACTATACTTCGGTATTCTGTAGGATTTACCAATTCATATTCATCTTCTTTCCGGAGCTTAATCTTGTGTTCCATAGGGGTCTTTGTGGAATTACATTCTTGCATACTAGTTTTGATAAATAAGTTTTTGGCATATGACTCCTGTTTCAAGGTAATCCCATCTTCCTTTTGATTCACTTCAATCCCCAAGTAGTGAGTCAAAAATCCCAGGTCACTCATTTCAAACTTAGTGTTCATCTCCTTCTTAAACATCTGAAGACTTTTAGGGCAACTCCTTGTGACAATTAAGTCATCTACATATACCCCTATAATCACGACATGTTCATCATACCTCTTGGTATAGACAAAGTACTCATGGGCACATCTTGTGAAACCCATGTTCTTCAGATGTCGATCCAGGCAAGCATTCCAAGCGCTAGGAGCTTGTTTGTGCCCGTAAAGGGCTTTGGATAACTTGTATACCTTGTGAATGTGACATCCCCATTTTCACGGTCAGAAAAGACCGATTTTGTTTATGCTTTATAAAAATCAGAGTACCTTTTTATAAAAATGTTGTGGAATTTATTCCCAGAAAAACACGATAAATACGTTATCAAAGCATTTCCAAAGAAACGTATTTTATTCATTTTAAAACATTTGGGATGTCATCGTCAATACAGAAACATAAGCATAAATAGAACTTACATTCATTTACACTAGTGTTCAATATCTCCTTAATCTTTCAGTGTAATGTCACTTCATATCGACACCTTTGATATAAATAAACTGAGTGGGTCAGGTTGGGAAACCTGGTGAGTACATAGGATTTTCAACCCACAATAATATAATTATTATGTTTAAACAATCAAACAATCAACCCAATTACCCATCCCCATTATCTTCTTTAGTCTCAAGGATCTACCCTAAGAATTAACTATTCCCCGTTCATTCATTCCTAAGGATCATCCTAAGGAATTGACACGAAGTCCATCGTTGCCACGGTTTACACAACAGGCACTAAGTCTGCATAGTCGCCAGGGGTTAGGCATCAAGTCTACATGATCGCCAAGGTTTACACAACGGGCACTAAGTCTACATAGTCGCCAGGGTTTAGTCTTATTATTATTATTATTATTATTATTATTATTATTATTATTATTATTATTATTATTATTATTATATAAGCGTTTAAGCAATACTTTCCAACCACTATGTACAGGGGCCAGACATAAAACACCGGAGGGCAGGACCATTTTGGCGTATAGCACTTCTGAAATCCAACAACTCTATGCGGCCCTTTAAACCAGATTCTCTGTACCACGAATAGTTAAAAGGATATTATAATGACACTTATATAAGTCATAATAATAGTTCAAATATTTATTATAAGTTCATAATAACAATATTAATTTTAAATATAAGCTATATTAAAATAGGGTAAATATAACTTACTTACAAGGAGATTTTAGCTAGGAGTCGGGCTCTGTATGGGCAGAACTTCGTCGCTGAATCTTTCTAAGAAAGATTCGTGCAGCGCTTCAGCGCTCACCTTACTATACTAAAACTACAGAAAGAGAAGTCGAATCACGAGGGACCGGAATGCTCGGGGGATAAGGAGAGAAAGACTCTTGAATCAAGAGAATGGTGCAAGAAATATGAGAGCCCAAGCCTCTTATTTATAGTAATTGAATTTACAAAATCTACCCTCCATAATTACTTAATGACCTTATAGTTATATAAACAACTAAACACCCCTTTATATTACTATTTTAAATAGATTTAACGATATTTGTACTAAACTAATGTCGAAAAAACTCAACATTAGTCTTATAATGACCGCATCGTCGATACCTTTCTAATGATATATACATATGTATATATATGTGTACGTATATATGATTTATACTTTATTTTAGTACGTAAATATGCTATTATAATTTGTAACTCGTTCATACGAACTCCGTTTTTGACGTTCTTTATATCCACGCGTAGGTGGAGACGTACTCTACAACTTTCGTTTAGACTCCGTCGGCTAATTTTGAATTTATTTTTTAAAGTTATATTTTTAACAGGCCGGGACAAGATTGGTCCGTTAAAATCTCATAAGTTTTTCATCCGATGTCCATTTTCGTCTGTCTTTTTATTGTTACGCTACTAATAACGAGATCTTCGATTCTCATTTAGGTTGTGTCGGCTAAAAACCGCTCGATCTAATACTCGAACTTCGGGTTGTACACCGCTAAGCCGAAACTTCGAAAAATCATAACTTCCTCATACGAAGTCAGATTTGGGTGTTCATTTTATGGACGCTCTCAGGTTAACATATTCTACGACTTTCATTTAGATTACTAAGGCTAAAAGTCGCTCTATCATAAATTCACTATTTACGTCTTCGCGGTGCTGTGCCGGTTCCGTCGCTAAACTTCGACGGGTCATAACTTCTTCGTTAAAACTCGGATTTCGGCGCTCTTTATATGTACGAAACCCTTGAGACATATTTTACAACTTGGTTAAGATTATTTATTCTAAATAATCTTTTGTCGAAAATTCGTTTTCGACCCCTATTATCTCTAAATTGACTAGCCCGGATCTACGGGCGTTACAGTGAACTTGGTCTTTCTTCTGATACCCATCAGGTTGAATAACATAGACTTCCTCTTCTAGGTTTCCATTCAGGAATGCCGATTTGACATCCAGATGGTGAACCTTCCACCCGTTTGATCCTGTTAGGGTTAAGATGAGGCGTATTGTATCAATTCTAGCTACAGGGACAAATACCTCATTGTAATCGATCCCGTGCCTTTGGACGTATCCCTTTGCTACAATCCTGAATTTGTGCTTGACAATTCTTCCACTTGGATCCTTTTTCAATTTGAAGACCCACTTCAAACCAATAGCCTTACGATTCTTTGGAAGATCGACCAGCCTCCACGTGTTATTTCTTTTAGTCGATGTTAATTCTGCATCCATTGCATCTCGCCATTCCTTTTTCTTACTAGCCTCCAGCTACGATGTGGGTTCTTCATTTTTTTTCGAATCAACATTAATTCTTTAGGAGGTATATGTATTTCTTGGGTGCTATCGTACAAGTCTGTAACTAACCTAAATCGCTTGGGAGCACCACCGCCCGTCGAGCTAGAATCAGTGCTCGGAGTCGTGGATTGAGTCGTCGATTCGATCGTAAAGGGAGTATTCTATGCGACTGGGGTATTTAATGGTATCGGACTACCCAGTGGACTTATTTGTGATTGACCCGAAACATTGGACTACACACTGTCGACCTAATTAGATGATGATGACCCAATTTGCTGATTTGGAGTATCCGGGACCCATTCTCCTTCACCGTCCCACTCGCCTTCATCCTCATAGAAGCCATCATCAAGGTCGAAGCCTTCAACTGTAAAGGATACTCCTGGTGTCTCTTTGATCTTTTGACTTTTCTCCCATAGCCAATTTCAATTTTCTTCGAATACGAAATCTCGACTCACGTAAACTTTCCCTGAATCTGGGTCCAAATGCATGTATGCTTTCGATCCTTTTTCAATTCCAAGATGCACCAGGGGCATACTTCTATCTTCTAGTTTCTTGATGTGCCCTTTGACAACTTTCATGTAGGCTACACAACCGAACCCCCTGAGATGTGCTATATGTGGCTTTCTCCCAGACCATGCTTCAAAGGGAGTCATATCCTTCAAGGCTTTCGTGTGAGTTCTGTTCAAGACATAAATAGAGTATGATACAGCTTCTCCCCACAATGCATTGGGCACAGTCATTGTCTTTAAGTTGCACCTCACCATCTCTAATACAGTTCGATTACGTCTCTCTACTACTCCGTTTTGCTGTGGAGAGTAGGGACACGTGTACTGTCTCTTCAGCCCAATTTCTTCACAGTACTTCGTGAATTCTTTTGATACGAACTCTCCTCCACGATCGGTTCTAAACACTTTCACTTTCTCCCCTGCTTCAGTCTCTACCTTGCTTCTAAAGTTCTTAAACACTTGTAGAGCTTCATCTTTAGACTTCAACAAGTACACCCACAATCACTCTGCTAAAATCATCAACCATCAACATGAAATAGCTATTACCAGAGGGTGTTGGAGGAGTAAATGGCCCACATAAATCATCATAGATTAACTCAAGCTTCTTGTTTCCCCTGAATTTCGTTTGAGCTGGAAATGGATCTCTTGCTTGTTTTCCCACCAAACAGCCTTCACACGGTTGTGAGGGAATCTTTATTTGTGGCACACCTTCAATCATCTTCTTATCAATCATCAACTTCATTGATTTGAAGTTTACATGCCCCATTTGCTTGTGCCAAAGCCAGGTAGGATCATTACACTCTGCAGCAAAGCACACTGCAGTAGCTTCTTCTAGCTCTATTTTGTAAAGTCTATTTGTTGGTCTTCTCACCTTCATTAACAGCTTTCCCTTTGAATCTTTGACCCATAAAAATGGATCTTTGATCCTTATTTCATCTCCACCCTCGACTAGTTGGCCCAAGCTGATTATATTACTACACAGATCAGGGATGTAGTAAACTTCATTCATCTTTTGTTAACCACCATCTTTGCATCTGAATACAACTAAGCCTTTGCCTTCAATTCTTACTTTAGACTCGTTCCCAAATTTCACAAAACCATGAATTGACTCATTCAAGTTTTTGAACTTGGTTTTGTCTCCAGTCATATGATTACTGGCACCTGTGTCCAGGTACCATGTGCAAGATAACTTCTTTGGGTTGCCATGGGTTCTCAATTGTGGGCTAAGGTTTTCTTCATTCAAGAATACTAAACTTTCATATTCATATGTTTCCAGCAGCAGGGCAGGTTCATCTTCATGATGTTCATGGATCATATTGCTTTCATGGGTTCGTTCCTTTCGAGGATTCTTACATTCAGATGCATAATGCCCATACTCTTGGCAATTATAGCAATGAATGTTACTCTTGTCATGACTACTCGATGCACCGGAATTGTTCTCCTTTTGGTGATGTGTTCCGCCTCTGCCACCACGACCACCACGGCCTCCTCCGTTTCTTCCTCTACCTCTGCCACGACCACCACGAGAACCACTAAATCCACTTTGACTTGCTCTTTGCTTTGAGTCACCTTTTGATTTCTTTTTCTTTCTATCGGACCATTCCTTGTGAGTCAACAAGAGTTTTCGATCATCACTATCACCTGAGCTCATCATCCGTTCTTTATACGCCTTGAGTCTCCCAATCACCTCTTCAACGGACATTGATTCCAAGTCTCCAAATTGCTTGAGTGTCGAGGCAATCTGAAGAAATTTCGACAATACTGCCCTCAGTAATTTCTTCACAACTTGAGATTCTTCTACTTTATCTCTTAAGGTTCGTAATGTGCTAACTGTGTTAATGACTTTTCCGGTGAAGTCATCAACAATCTCCGTTTCTTTCATGCTCATGGCTTCGAGTTCAACCTTGAGTGTTTGAATCCTTGCAACCTTCACTCTATCTGCCCCTACAAACATAACTTTGAGAGCTTCCCAAGCTTCTTTGGCAGTCTTCTTCTCCGCCAATGTCATAAACAAATCCTCAGGTATCCCCTGATAAATGGCAGCCAATGCCATATTATCCTTCTTTGCTTCAACAAGGGTGTTGGCTGTTCTGGGTTCTACTGCATCCCAAACACCCTAGGCCAACATAAACACCCTCATCTTAATTGCCCATGCACTGTAATTGCTTCTTGTCAACATCGGGTAGTGCAAGGTGATTTGCCCGTATTTGTCTCCATTCCCATTGCTGCCACTGCCTGTCATTTCTTCTTTTCTAGGTTGATACTTGGGCATGTACCAGGTGTGCTCTGATACCAATTGTTGGCTCTTCACAAGCCTGCAACCTCTGTTTAACAGTGGAACAATAGCAAGAAAAGAAAACAGGGCACAATGCTTTAAAGTTGGAAGCTTTTTCTTCACTGAATTGAAAGAGAAGGTGATACACTCAACGTACATATTGCAAAGGTATTTAAACTAAAAAAATGCTAAAAAGACTCCAACTACCCCTAGTTGCATGAGACCCGGACTCTATAGCCAACAAGGCTTTGATTTATTCAAAAAAACACTCAAACACGTGACATAACTAAATTAATGACAGTTTCTGAATTACTCCAATAGGTTAGAATTTCGGAGGAAGTCGAAAAGATGGAAATAAGTGGAAAAACTACGTCAAGAAGGAGAGATAATCGATCACTTTGAATCGGAGTGCAGCATGTGATTGGGTAGAGAGGTGGTGTAGCAACATAAAAAGGCCATGTACTAAGAAAATGCCACGTACCACCTCAAGGGTCATATTGGGTAAGTTGAAGAAATAAAGAGATTAAACATGTCAGTCCCATAAAATATTGTGGCCAAAATCTGAATAGCACAAAGTATACTATTCATAAGGATGCTCTCTCTCTCTCTCTCTCTCTCTATATATATATATATATATATATATATATATATATATATATATATATATATATATATATATATATATATATATATATATATATATATATATATATAATAAGTTTACTATTTATTTGGTATGAATGGAAAAAAGTTTACTATTTATTTGGCTTTGCGGAATTAATATGTATATATAATTAAAATACCTACCCCACGTATTCCTTTTCTTTCTTACCTGACCTAATCGCCGACCAAGATATCCCTTATACCCCACCGCCACCACCAACACATCATTCACCATCGTTTCTCTAATTGTTGGAACACAACCACTAAAATTGCTACCCTTTAACATCACAAGCCACAACATCTTATTACCTTACTCGACAACCTACACCCACACTGAAAAACCTTCAACTACTTGAAAACCCGTCTCACCAACAGGACATGAGGGAGCCATTACCACCCGTTTATATCCCCCCGTGCTTTCTAGACAAATCAATGGACTAAAAGAACCTACAAGCAAGAAAATAACAACCTTTGGTCACTGGACGTTGGACATTTTGCAACTGAGGGGGATTTAGAATCTAGTCGAACATGGGGAAGGAGAGGAGTAAGGAAACGATGACGATAGCGGTGATGAAAGTTGTTCCTTTTTTTGACAAGATCTAGAGTTGCATGTTTAATTTTCCAGCAAGATCTGGAAAAAGATTTTATTGTCGGAAGCCTACATACCGAACCACCACTGATCTCCTCCTGCACATAACCGCCACTGAACTCCGCCACCGTTGATTCTACCCCACCGCTTTTGATTTTGATCTTCATTTTCTATTTGAATCAATTTTTACGTTAGGATTTTTTATTCAAATCGAGTGATAGAGAATGGCGGTGAATGGTTTCTTCAAGATTTGTGTTTCTTGATTTTAGGTTTTGATGACACATAGAAACTAAATCCAGAAAAGTAGAAGGATTAGCTTATGTTTTGACAAACCACATAAACCAATCCTATAACTTGTTAAAATAAATGACCTAAATATACCCGAACCTACATAGTTGACTTACCACACAAGATAATACTGAATTATTCATTTTAATCTAAAGATAGTTTCTAACAACACAAATCATTGGGAAACAAGAATAATTATACATATATATGTTATATATTACGTTACTTAAAAAAGATGTCATATATTATATTACTTAAAAACAGGTTCATGTTTATGCCAGTAGCACCACCCATTTCTTACTCCTTATTCACAAGTGATGTGGTTTATTTTTTTCATCGGAGAAAAACACATTCAGATTGACTGACCCAGACTTCCTTCAATTTTATTCTTTAAGTAGAAGATACATAATTACTACTTAGTGTTGCTATAGGTATCCAAGTCCTTGACCAGGTCACAAAGGTAGTCCATCATGGAAGTTGGATACGGTACACTTATATCAGGCTTCTCAAACTCAAACGCCCAAGTAGCCACCTCTTTATTGCTTTTTTGTCAGACATTTAGTATGATTGTAAAGGTCATGTATATCTCGTCCACTAGATCTCCTCCAATTACCGTAAACACAATTACCTTTTTTGTCAGACATTTAGTATGATTGTAAAGGTCTTGTATATCATTGGCTGCTTCATTTATCTGTTTTGAGGTTTTCTTCTTTCCCTCTTATTATCATGTAGAGATGTCAAGAAATATGTAAGTCAATATCACTACTAGAAGAAAAAAAGTCATGTGCGACAATGGCTTCAGTCGAAAATCCGAAACTAACTGTTTTACTGACAAAATATTTTGTTTGAAAAAGCCTCGTGGGTAATTAATTATTACTGATGGAAATTTCTACGAAGTTTCGACGATTAGAAAGAAAAGTACCGACAAATTACCGGTGGACTATGTTTACCAAATGATGGATCACTATAAGAGTATTAGGTATTCAGTTGGTAATTGTTGACGAATCTATTCCATCGATAGAAAAAAATATAAGGGTCCCTTCTAGTAGTGATATATGTTATAGTTTTGAACTAGACAACTAGTTATGATGTTCTATCCAATTTCCAATCCATAAAGACACGAGAGTCTAGAGAAATTCATTAAACATGCATGTACGAATGAACAAAGAAGAACATAATTAGGGTTTTCCCTATTACGTACCATGAGTGTAGAGCCAAGAGATGATAGATCCAACAACCTCCCTTTCACCATCATAAAAATCACATCCATGAACCTTATCAGAGGATATCACAGTTATCTTGTTCGGGTTTGAACCTAATGAGGTTGCAGATATCCCCATAATGACCTCAACATGACCAATTAACTTTCCATATAGATCCATCTCTTGAATTAATGTCACAACCCTACACAACTTCTTTACAAAAGAGTTGATGAGTTTGTGGAAAATATGGCTAACAATGTAACAACCCGAAAATTTAGATAAATTTTTGATGAGTTTTAGCCATAAGAACATCCTATGGGCTCATGCAACCCTAATGCTTGGATCTAGGTTTCTCTATTGTACATGCAATTCATCCAAGACTTTAAACCCTAGATCTAGCATACAATTAATCATATTAACATGTGAAAGGGTTTTTAGACCTTACCTTGATTGTTATGTAGCAATAACAATCTCAAATCCTCCTTGTAATGACTTTAGAAAGCTTAGAGTCACAATTGTCACTCCTCTAATGGTTCACAAACACCAAGAGCAAGAGGATGAAGAATAAGGAGAGAGGAGGCTGCCCAAAACATGTGGAAACCCTAGTGGAACTCTTAGCCACGCTTTTGGGGCTTAAGGGTACTATATATACATGTAGGCTATTAGGGTTTTCAACTAGGAAACCCTAATTTGACTGCTTAAGCCCTAAGCAACCCATGGACCCTTTTAGAATACCCATTGGACGATTTCTAATGGGTTTCCCCCATATAATTCGTCCAACCTAATATTCCAAGGTAATTCATAGCCCAAATGCAATTATCTTATAATTATAGTTCCAGTCCCTTAAGTTTATTTAATCTCTTTTAGCCACAAAATTAATTATCAATTAATTCTTGACTAATATTAATTAAACAATATGATTTCTCCTTTAATATATTATCCTCATAATATATTAATAAATCATAATTAATCTTCTCTCTCCATAATTCATCCTATCAAGTTGCTTTGGTGAAGGCAACCCAAAAGGACCATGCACCATCGGGTCAAGTACATACCAAAATAGTTATGGACTTAGACACTAATCCAACAGTCTCCTACTTGGATAAGTCTAATAACTATTCTGCGTATGACTTCAGATCCTGATCTGCAATCGTAGCTTTCAAAAGCCGTTGTCAACTCTGATCTTATCAGATACGCGTCCTTTAGATAAGGGATCATATATTCCTCCATTCTAGATATCGTATAGACTGGGACATGGATTTAAATCATTCTCTCATCTATGTGTTATTTCTTGATTTCCGTTTTATGACGACTGACAACAGACTACATTTGAACACATCAAATTAGTCCCGGCTTAGCCAAGCACTTAGAGTCATCACTAAATCATCGAGGGGCCCACAAATATCGCTTTTATTCCACTTTGGATAAAAGAAACAGATAAACTTTGATTCAATGCTTGCTTGCACTCACTCACCGAATCACACACAACAATATGTTTTATGACACCAAGTTACTGTTGCGTTTACATATTATCAATGTGTAACCGACTCGCAAGATAGAAGTCACATATCTCGGTTTCAAGAATATAAGATATTATCCTCTCACCAATCACTCGTGATAAAATCCATGAAGTGATCCAAGTGAGCGTGGGTTTAATCCAATGCTCAAACTCATATTCATAAGCACTCATGAACGTTGCAGCAAACATTTGCTTATGTCTAATACACTTTAGACAATCCACACACCAATTCACGACAGTCTTCCTTCATAGCAACTTCCAACATATGAACGACTGTGGTCCGTTTAAATAATTTGATTGTTCTGAACCAATTTAATTATTCAGGAAGTCAAAACATGCAAAGTGAAACACAAGAATAATATTAATCCCATATGACCCCAAACTCTGGGTATAAATAAAACATTTTATTTAATCACCATATTGATTACTCATTATTTGTTGTTTCGGGTAATCAACTTCTGTGACAACCCAAAGTTATTCCGTTACATTACCCCGTTGCCATTAACGGAATATTCCACTGTATAAAAGTTCCGTTAATAAGAGGTCGTCAAATAAATAAATGTTTCATTTATTTATGTCGTTAAGTCGTGATAAGAGAAATAAAAACTCATAATACACATTTCCATTTAGTTGGAAAAGTTAGTTTTTATTATTATGACCACTAAATCGGGTGCGACCAAAAGCCCCGTATAACGACAGTATCGGGTAGAATCCCACTGAGCCCCAACTCCAACCCCTATATAAGGGTGAGTGGAGTCCATTGGAGACTTTTTACACTCTCCAAACTCTCTCTCTCTCTCTCTCTCTACAACTTTTTCCCGAGCCAAAAATCGTTCGTTTCGAGCCCCAAACGAGTAGGTAAACTATCCTAACTCGTTGTATAACTTATCTAGCGTACAAATTCGAGTTTAAAACATAAAATAGGGACAACATCATGAGTTTACGGCCCAAGAACACTCTTGGGCCGTGAACACCAATTAATGGGGTTTTTAAGCCCAAAACCCCTCCAAATTGTCCCTAAGGCTTAGATATGACTTGTAGGCTTATGGAATCGGACTTAGAACACCTTGAACTGACATTTGGAAGAGTAAACAATAGTTTACTACCCCAAGAACATGCTTGGTCCGTAAACTCCTCTTCATGGGGAGTAAACTCATTTTTGTGTGTTAAAAATGCCCTTAAACACACCAATGGCCTTAGATTAAATTCTAGAATCGACCAACAACAAGCTAGGGACCTTAAATGCAATTAAAACAACTCCATAAGGAGTTTACGGCCGTAAACCCCTCATGGAAGGGTACCTGGGCCATAAACTCCCACAAAGGGGTTATTTGGTGCCCTAAACTCCCCATTTGACTTGGAAAAATGCTTAGGAATTTACCCACTACCACTTAAGCCCTTAAAACACCAAAAGAAAGAGGGTATAGGAGCTTATGGCCATAAGATCCCTTGCTTAGGGCCGTAAAATCCTCAAGGGGTCCATTTGATGCTTTAAACCCCTTCACACATTTGATATTTAAGTCTAGCAAAATTCCACAATTGAAATGAGGCCTTTAAGCATCCTAGAACACCCTCACCATGAGTTTACGGCCGTAAACTCATGGGGAGTGTCCCAGGGCCGTAAACACCTTATGGTGAGTTTACTCTTGGAGAGTAAACTCCATTCCTAGTTCATTCATGACCTTAAATGTTACCCGGGACACCCAAAACACTTAACCAAGTGTTTTCCGCTCCTTAGAGTGCGAATACTTGTTTAATTAGTATTAAATATACTAATTGTATGTGAACATATGTTATCATATGTTAAATAGGTCTCTAAGAGTGTCCAAGTCCTTACTTGACACCGAGCACCCAACCGGCACCTTTGTCGGATCTACTTACACCAGGTGAGTTCATACCCCTGAATGAACCTTTTAATGTTTTTACATGTTTTATAGGGGGAATACAAGTTAAACATGCCAGTTATCATATTAATCACATGTGATTGATAACCCGCATGCACAAGATTTTACCACACTGTACACTGTTTTACCGAGTAGGATACTATGATGGTTTCAAAAAGGTTTTCATTTGCTTCAAAACTCTTACTTATACTATTTTATCTAAATTCATTTTAAACTGATTTATAAAGGTTTCAAGGATTTATAAAGTTTTTCAAACTTATTTTACCAAAGAATACCAAATGTGATTTTCCCTGAGTATAAAGGTTTTTCCAAGGTTTTCATCGAAGTTCCCTTTTCACGACGTATAATTTTACTTGTTAGTTACTGCTGCTTCGCTTTTACTTATTTAAAACTCCTACTTGATAACGCATTTCCTCCGTGATACGCTTATACCGGTTATTGCCTCTATATCGCTTATACTTGTAGCCACTTATACTTGATAGACACTTTTACTTCACCAGTTGTCGTTTCCACTTAGTGATACACTTATACTTGGTACGCTTATACTTCACGACTCGAATATCCCACACTGTACGCTTATACTTCACAAGTCGTTTATTCCACTGTACGCTTATACGTCACAAGTCGGTTATTCCACACTGTACACTTATACTTCACAATATGATTCCACTTGATACCCACTCAAGCGTATGTATGTGCTTGTATAGATGCATATAAATAATGATTGAAGGACTTAGGAAGGTTTGTCTGCCCTATTTCCTTTTCTTCGTTGAGATGTGGTCTGGTGGGATCGGATGTCCATCCGAAGGTCGTTTGATTCATTAGTTATATATTATGTACACAAGCATAGACATATAGGTTTACTTTTAGTCAGTTCAGTTATGAGTCTCTACCTCTAGTTCAGCACTTACATTAGAAACCCACTACCCACTATTTGGAAATCTCTACCCACTATTTGGGATGCATCTTCAGGACACGGCCTTCTCCGTCGTCTAGTTGGTAACCAGAGTCTCCTGTAGGGAGAGCGGACATTATGTGTATAGATCTATACGGGATTGACACCCCCGCACCCTAACTGCTAGATACAGTCCACGGCCTACCAAGCTAAGGGGTGACAAATGTCATATTCTCTAGACGCTTGTAGGGCGCCAGGTACTCTAGTATCGGTTAGTATGGTTACGAGTATCCCAGGTTACCTTATAATTCATGGCCTTAAGGTAATGGTTTTTCACCAACAATTTTCACTGTATGCTGGAACCCACTGTCGGAGTCACACTGTTTTAGACCTTACTAGACGTATCATTCATTTGATGCTGTCTGGGGTCTGTATTCACTGTATCCACTGTATTCGCTGTTTTAGACCTTGCTAGACGTATCATTCAGTTGATACTGTTTGGGGTCTGTGTTCACTGTATTAGACCTTACTAGCTGTACCTTTCATTTGGTACCGCCTGGGGTCTGTGTCTCTTTCTGTTAAACGGAGCCAGGCGTGTCGTTCATTCGATACTCCCCTGGAGTCTATGATTCCTCCGCCTTAGTCAGTAGTCCTCACTGCTGAGGCATATGTTATTTCCCTGAATTCTCTTGCTTTCTTAATAATCAAATTCTGTATTTTGATAATGATAGCGATCAAGGGAAAACTACTTTATACTAGATAACTCTGTCCAGTCTTGGTAGAAGGCTGCTTTTATTAAAGAAAATATAGGATTTTCTGGAAAGACTCTAATACACTGTAATCTCTTAAACTACTACTTTTATTAAAGTATTTGAATAAAAACATCACTAAATGCTTATGAACTCACCAGCATTTGTAAAAATGCTGATACTCGCTTTTCAAATAACTTGTATTCTCAGGTCAGCATTAGATAGCTACATCCCTGGAGCTGTTGATGAAGATAGCTTAGTACCATGTTGTACTTATTGCATTTGCCTGTATTACTTTGATACTTTGTAATGTAAATCATGGAAAACTATTACCATTAATGCAATGTTTTATTGTACTTTGATTACTATAATGCATGTGTTGTGATACTTGACATGACGTCATCCACCCCAGAACGTTTCCGCCGTTCCGGTTTTGGGGTGTGACAACTTCTTACTTGAATTATAACAACAGTTGTCCCTTTTGGAATAGTGTCTAAGGCTGCAACTATATTAGGCAAGTATTTGACCCAATTGTGCATGGTCCTTTTGGGTTGCCTTCACCATAGCAACTTGACAGGATGATTTATTATGAGAGAATAAATATTATTAATATATTATGAGAATAATATAAAGAATAATAATATTTTTATTTGATTAATATAAGTCATAAAATTAGTTAGAATTAATTTGGTAACTTGAAGAGATTAATTAAATAAGAGGGTATAAACTGTCAATTGCTTGATAGTTACACTTTGGGCTGTAAATCCTTCTTGGATAGGGTTGGACGATTTCTAGGGCTTGGGATAAGGCACAAATCGTCCAAGGGCTTATCTTAGCAAAGGATTTGGATTGCTTTGAGTAAAAGTTATCCAATTAGGGTTTAAGGGTGAAACCCTAGGAGCCTAAAAGTATAAATAGACCCTTCAGGCAAGGGAAATCGGCACCTCTGCTAAAGCAAAGAAACCCTGGCCGATTTCTAATCCCTCTCCTCTTTCTCAAATCATCCTCTTGCTAGTTGGTGTTTGTAAGCCATTAGAGGAGTGACATTTGTGACTCTAAAGCTCCAAGAACAAGAAGATCAACCAAGTGTTTCAAGGTAAGCTTCTAACTCTGATTTTGTATTGTTCTTATACTCTATTAGCCATTAGAAGTCTTGGATCCAATGCATGTTTAATTAGAGAAACCTAGATCCATGCATTAGGGTTTGTATGTGCACATAGGAATGTTCATATGGCCAAAACCCATCAGTGGTATCAGAGCCTAGATTGGTTTCTATTAAATTGATGCTTGATTGTTTGTTTCTTGCTTGCAAAATTCGAATTTTGTGATTCTGAGTCATGGACTCGGCGAGTCCCATGGTCGACTCGGCGAGTCCGAGCGTCAGGAAGAGCTAAAATCGGGATTTTTTGATATTTATCTTATGGAAACTTGCCTTTATCATATTAGATCAACCCTAATCTGATTTTTTGATATATATGACTATAATCTTGATCTAATTAAAGATATTTATCAATTAATAAAATATTTAATTTCCTTATGTGATAATTAATTAATTATTTTGATTAAATTGGTAATTATCTTGTAAGAAATCATTAAATAAATCAAATATGGATAATTACGGAATTAATTGTTAATTAAGATTATTTGTTATTTGATCCTCTATGTTTTAAATGTTTAAAACTTGCCCTCAAGTTTTGAAATTTATGTTTTTGTGATTAAAAGTTTAATTTAGACAATTTAGATTTCAAACCCTAGAATTTTACTAGTTTAAAATCCAACCCTATACTAATATAATATTACAAGATTAATATATATATATATATATATATATATATATATATATATATATATATATATATATATATATATATGTATGTATGTATATCTAAAATGCTAGTCTTACCGTTAGTAGGCCTCATTCACGAAGCCGGTCTATAAGGTGAGTATAAGGCTGCTGCCTATAAAATGGCGCTTAATGGGTGTACACTCACACCTACCACTTGCTTGATCGGTGGAGGGTCGTTAGCCGAACGGGTAGGATAGGGCAACCTCAACCTCTCATTAAAAGTATAATATGAATTACAAAGTAACTACATTTTTTTTTAAAAATTTCCCAATGTTAGTTACTTTAGGAAAAGTGAATTGATGCAATCCCATGAAATTACACTTTGCACCCTTGCTAAGAAGTTAGTGGAGCGTGTGTAGTTTACCAGCACACTAATTGGTTCTAAGCAAAGGTGGCAAAGGGTGATTCATTATTTATCATAGTTCGATGGAGCGTGTGTGGTTTACCGGCACATCGAATAGGTGATCGTTACAATGAAGGCACCATGTGAATTTGCATGGTAATTCACACCCGCTTTGTGATCCTCAGTATCCCAGTCACAAACAAGAGGGGCATATCGAGATTTAAACATGTCATTGAAGAGTTTCAATGAATCTCATCCAAACCTAGGAATTCTCAATACATTTAGGACTTAAAGTTATGTTTTTATGGTGGAGAATTAGTGAATCGTCATTCACATACCTTCATATTATTTGCATGTTAGATTACGGCATCTCTTTTCTAATATGTAAATATTTTTGTTGGATCCTAGCCCTAATTTTTCTTATTGGGTGATAATTAGGGATTCATTTTCGAATCTATCTTTATCCTTTCTATTTGTAGATGTCGAACGCAAACAACGCTGCTGCTAGTTCTTTCACATTGATGAGCCTTTGTCAAAAGGTCACTTTCGATGGGACGAACTTTAGCGAATGGATAAGATACATTGGCACTATTTCTCGCTATGAGGACAAGGAGTATGTCCTCGATGAGAAGCTCGAGAAAATCAACCCTGAAATCGCTACTCCAGCTGAAATGAACGCTTTTGAAACTCACGAGCGAGATGCAACGAAGGTACATTGCATCATGATAGCCACTATGAACTCCGAATTCCAAAAGTCCTATGAGGACATGTACCCGTACGAGATGCACCAAGACTTGTTGGAGAGATACCACCAAAACGCGAGACAAGAGCGTTATGAGATTTTCACTAACATGATTTCTGCTAAGATGGGCCATGGAGAGTCTCTTACCGTGAACCTGCAAAAGATGCAAAGATATGTCGACCGTCTTCGCAAGTTGAATGTTGACTTTGGGGAAGACTTGGCGATCGACATGGTGCTTCACACTTTGCCTCCAAGTTACAATCAATTTAGGATGACCTACCACATGAACAAGGAAGAGGTCACCCTAAGCAAGCTCCAAGGTCTCTTGAGGGTTGCTGAAAGCAACTTCAAGGACAAGTCTATTGCACCAACTCCCAATCCACCCGCTGCTCCTGTCTTGGCTATTGGACAAGGAAAGGGAAAGAAGAGGAGGGCTTCGTCTAAGAACCATCGGAAGGTTAAGCCCAGAGATGGTGCCTCTTCTAGTGGGACCAAAGTTGATCATGCTAAACCCTGTCCTAATCCAAAGGAGGCAGAGTGTCACCACTGCCACAAGATAGGACATTGGAAGAGAAGCTGCCTAGAGTACCTGCAAGCCATCAAGGAAGGAAAGATCAAGCCATCTTTCGCAGGTATATACAAAATTAAATCTAACGATTCATCTCATGATATTTCTTGGGTTCTTGATACCGGTTGTGGTTACCACATTTGTTCTAATGTGCACGGACTAAGAAGAAATAGAGATGTGGAGCATGGAAGAATAAATCTAATCATGGGGAACAGAAGATCGTCGCCTGTGACCAAGATTGGAGTGTATTCTTTAGTGCTTAGGAATGGTTTATCTTTAGATTTGAACAATTGTTGCTATTCGCCAGAAATGGCTAGAAACATCATTTCATTTCATGGTTTGTTTAGACAAGGTTTTAGATTTTCTTTTAATAATGAGAATGGTTCTATTTTGGCTTATCTAAATGGTGTCGTTTATTTTGAAGCTATACCATGTAATGGAATTTATGAAACCGTTATGATTGTAGATAACTTAGGAAATGATGTTTTATGCATGGATTCTTCCAATAGTATGGATAGAGCATCCTTGTGGCATTGTCGTCTTGGACATGTCAACAAGAAACGCATAGCCCAACTCCAAAAGGATGGAGTGTTGGAGTCATTCGACCTTAGGGAAGATGACACATGCGAATCTTGTTTACTTAGAAAGATGACTAAGTCACCCTTCACAAGTACGTGTGAAAGGGGTGAGGGTCTATTGGATCTAATACATACTGATGTATGTGGACCGTTTAGATCAAACACGAAGGATGGGAACCGCTTCTTTGTGACTTTTACCGATGACTATAGTAGATATGGGTATATCTACTTAATCAAGCAAAAGTCAGAAACTTTTGAAAAGTTCAAAGAGTTCAAGAATGAAGTGGAGAATCAATTGGGTAGGAAAATCAAGATGCTTCGATCCGATAGAGGAGGAGAGTACCTAAGTCTTGAATTCCACGACCATCACAAGGAGTGTGGAATAGTTTCACAGTTGACGCCACCTAGGACACCGCAGTTGAATGGTGTGGCAGAAAGGCGTAATCGAACCTTGTTGGACATGGTTCGCTCTATGATGAGTCGTGCTTTACTACCTATCTGTTTTTGGGGGTATACCTTAGAGACTGCCACCCATATCCTTAACCGAGTCCCTACTAAGAAGGTTGCCAAAACACCTCACAAGATGTGGACAGGGAAAGCTCCCTCGTTGGCACATATCAAGGTTTGGGTTTGCGAGGCTTTCGTAAGACGAGATACTCACGACAAGCTCGAACCTCGTAATGAGCGATGTATTTTCATCGGCTACCCGCAGAAATCCTTTGGATATCTCTTCTATAGACCGAAGGACAATGTTGTCTTCATTGCGAGGAGAGGAGTTTTCCGAGGGCGAGAACTCATAAGCCAAGGAGACAGTGGGAGGCAAATCGAGCTTGAAGAGATTCAAGAGTCGATAGATGAAGGAACCTCTACCGCTGGCAGTCAACCTGAGGAGGAAACTCCGGTTGAACCAATTGACGATTCCTTACCTCTTAGATGTTCCGAAAGAGTTAGAGTTCAACCCCAGTTTTATGGTTTTCACATTACTACCGAAGGGGACACGTATATTAGTGATGGTACACTAATAAATCTTTATGAACCTAATAGCTATAAGGAAGCCATGGCAGGCCCGGAGTCTGCGAAAGGGAAAGAGGCAATGGATAGCGAGATCCAATCCATGTATGATAACCAAGTTTGGAATTTGGTTGATAATGTGCCCGGACGTAAGACCGTTGGGTGCAAATGGATCTTCAAGAAGAAGACCGACGTGGATGGAAACGTACACACATATAAAGCGCGATTGGTCGCGAAGGGCTTTACTCAAACTCCCGGAGTTGACTATGATGAGACCTTCTCACCAGTTGCGAAGATAAAATCTATTAGAGTGATGCTAGCTATTGCCGCATTTCATGATTATGAGATTTGGCAAATGGATGTCAAGACCGCTTTCCTTAATGGGAAGTTGGTTGAGGATGTTTACATGGCTCAGCCAGAGGGGTTTGTGGATCCGAAGCATCCGAATAAAGTGTGTAAGCTTGGGAGGTCCATTTATGGACTTAAGCAAGCATCTCGCAGATGGAATCTTTGCTTCGATGAGAAAGTCAAAGAGTTTGGATTTGTACGAAGCGAAGATGAATCGTGTGTATATGTCAAAGCCAGTGGGAGCATAGTTAGCTTTCTCGTTTTGTATGTCGATGACATACTACTCATAGGAAACGACGTCCCGACTCTGCAAAAGGTTAAGTCCTGGCTCGGGAAGTGCTTCGCTATGAAGGACCTCGGAGAGGCTTCCTATATTTTGGGAATAAGGATAGTAAGAGAGAGAAGTAAGAGACTAATAGGACTTACTCAGAACACTTACTTAGATAAGGTACTAAAACGTTTTAGTATGGAAAACTCGAAGAAGGGAGAATTACCGATACAAAGTAATGCCAAGTTGAGTAAGATTCAAAGTCCGAGTACCGAAGCTAAAATAGCAGAAATGAGCCGAGTACCATATGCTTCCACAGTTGGCTCAATCATGTATGCTATGACTTGTACTCGCCCTGATGTAGCCTTTGCTTTGAGCATGGTTAGCAGATATCAAGGGAACCCTGGCAGAGCCCATTGGATTGCGGTGAAGAATATCCTTAAGTACCTTCGGAGGACGAAGGAATGGTTTTTAGTCCTCGGAGGGAGTGATGACTTGAAGGTGCGAGGGTATAGTGACGCCAGCTTTCAGACCGACAGGGACAACTACCATTCGCAGTCGGGCTGGGTCTTTACCCTGAATGGAGGAGCACTGACTTGGAAAAGTTCCAAGCAGGAAACCGTAGCTGATTCAACGTGTGAATCAGAGTACATTGCAGCGAGCGAAGTGTCGAAGCAGGCAATATGGTTGAAGAACTTCATTGGTGATCTTTGAGTTGTACCAGCCATAAAGGAGCCCATGGAGATATTCTGTGATAATGAAGGAGCGGTTGCCTTGACCAAGGAATCGAGGGATCATGGTAGATCTAGACATATCGACAGAAAATATCACTTTATTAGACATCGTGTAGAAGAAGGACAACTCGTAGTGAAAAGGATATCATCAGAAGATAACCCAGCAAATCCGCTTACGAAGGGACTGAGTAGGGTTAAGCACTTGCAGCATGCTAGGAGTATTGGGCTGAAGGATGATATTAGTATAGATTAGATAGTAGTAGAAACGTGTAATAGATAAATGTAATTAACATTTGATGATTAAATAAAAGAGTATTATTTATGAGTAATGTTATTGTCTTATGTTAATTGTTTAACTATTGTTTCATTTTGCATGTTTTGACTTCCAGAATAATTGAGTTTATTAAGAATAATTGAATTATTCAAATTGTCCACAATCGTTCATATGTTGGAAGTAGATATGAATGAAGATTGTCATGAATCGGTGTGTAGATTTTCTAAATGGTATTAGACATAGCAAAAGGTTGCTGCAACATTCATGAGTGCTTATGAACTAGTTTTGAGCATTGGAATAAACCCGCGCTTGCTGGAATCACCTTATGGAATATGATATAAAAGGGTGATCGCAAGACGATAATATCATATAGTCTTAAAACCTAGATATATGGTTTGTTATTTGTTAATTGATTGTACATTGATAATGCGAAAACGCATCAGTAACTCGGTCTTATAAAACGCATTGTTGTGTATAGTTGATTAATGAATAAGTAAATGCATATAAGTCGAAGTTTATCTGTTACTTTTATCCCAAGAGGGTAAAAGCGATATCTCGGCCGCTCGATGATTTGATTTGACTTATGTGTCGGGCCCGATCAGAACTGAATTGATGTGTTCGATTAAGTTCTATGTTAAATGAATCGAAGATCGAGAAACCAAATGCTAGACAAATTATTCCATAGAATTGTCAGCATGATACCTAACAGAGGACTGTACGATCCCTTATCTAAAGGACAAGATTGATTAGATTAGAGTTTGACAGCGTCTTTGAGAGCTACGATTGCAAATCGAATTGTACTTGTGCATATAGTTACTAGACTTATCCAAGTTGGAGACTGTTGGAATAGTGTCTAAGGCTGCAACTATATTAGCCAAGTATTTGACCCGATTGTGCATGGTCCTTTTGGGTTGCCTTCACCATAGCAACTTGACAGGATGATTTATTATAAGAGAATAAATATTATTAATATATTATGAGAATAATATAAAGAATAATAATATTGTTATTTGATTAATATAAGTCATAAAATTAATTAAAATTAATTTGGTGACTTGAAGAGATTAATTAAATAAGAGGGTATAAACTGTCAATTGTTTGATAGTTACACTTTGGGCTGTAAATCCTTCTTGGATAGGGTTGGACGATTTCTAGGGCTTGGGATAAGCCACAAATCGTCCAAGGGCTTATCTTAGGAAAGGATTTGGATTGCTTTGAGTAAAAGTTATCCAATTAGGGTTTAAGGGTGAAACCCTAGGAGCCTACAAGTATAAATAGACCCTTAGGGTAAGGGAAATCGGCACCTCTGCTAAAGCAAAGAAACCCTGGCCGATTTCTAATCCCTCTCCTCTCTCTCAAATCATCCTCTTGCTAGTTGGTGTTTGTAAGCCATTAGAGGAGTGACATTTGTGACTCTAAAGCTCCAAGAACAAGAAGATCAACCAAGTGTTTCAAGGTAAGCTTCTAACTATGATTTTGTATTGTTCTTATACTCTATTAGCCATTAGAAGTCTTGGATCCAATGCATGTTTAATTAGAGAAACCTAGATCCATGCATTAGGGTTTGTATGTGCACGTAGGAATGTTCATATGGCCAAAACCCATCAGTCCCATGCTCTTAGTATGCACATAATGTTTATCTACGGTCCTTACTTTGTGAAATAGATCAAATGAACACATTTCCAATCATACTCATTTCACAACTCCCAATCCTTATCATAAGTATAAGAATATCAAATTCTTGTTACTTATGGTAGATTCTAACATTTTATGCAATGATTCTTTAGTAAAGTTATAGCTCAAAATCATCAAGACTTGGCTAATCTCTATCAGAAACAATTCTATAGATATGATGTCTCTCACTCAATGTACATTTCTTAGAACATCCTCCTTGCATAATAGTTTCTAATCAAGATATAGATTCTCAATATCCAACTCCCAATATGGAAACATTTCCATATTTTGCCATACGACAACTTATTCTTAATAGAATCTTATCTATTCATAATAATGTCTATATGTTCCATCAAACACCATACTTCCAACTACTCACTATCGACCAATCCTCAGTGAGCTTTGGATCGTCCTTTGATAGTTTTTTAATTATTTTAGTCAAAACCGATTCTTGTTCTTTTTCCCTCAAAATGCGCTAGACATTTGGAAAATTTTAGAATGGTCAAATATTATAGCATTTGCAATCGATCCTATACCCGAAGCGTATGGGACACGATGCATAATGTCTTACATAAAGATCTGATACTTTATCAATCTTCTGCCATAATATTTTATGTGCCATGTTCTCACAATTCGAATTATGCCATATTCATAGTCGAAATTTGAGAACACACTATGTATCCTTGACTAATATTATTAACATTCCACAACCTAAGCCTTTAGATTTGAAATGAAGCATAATATTCTCTCCCTTAATTATAGCAAAACTACTATTTAACGCTTACGACTTTGCAAAGTATAACTCTTGTTTTCTATAATTAATATTGCTAACTTGCAATACTTGCCTTAATAATCATACAACACAACATTTATGCTCCCACTATCATGATGATTATTGTCATATAAGCATAACACTTATGCTCCCACTAGCTTTGACATGTATTCAGAAAACAACTAAACTTCCAGAAAACAATACCTATTGAATTTCTTAAGTTTATATTTCTAATACCTAATGCTTTGATAATCTTTTATCAAAGCTTCTTAATTTATACACCTTTGCCTTAGATAGCTCATATGTGTGTCTTAAACAATTTAGACTAATTGCCAAATCTCACAATTCTAATTATGGAAAGGGGTACCGTAACCATAATTAAATTCGAGAATACAATTTTCACAATCAATATCTTCTTAAAATCTCTCTTAGTGAAAGCATTTCCTCACAATCATTTTCATGAAGGAGGGAATATTATGACACTTAGATTTTAATGGTGTATGTGTTCCTATCCAGCGTAGATTTCCCTAGTGGATTCGGTCTTCCCATTGGCCATTTCCACCGTATAGGTTTCATTTAGCTTTTGGGGTTGTTGTTTTAATAAATGTTTAAACTTCTCGCTTACGAAACTTCGCTCCGCTCCGGTATCAAATAAGATGCATGCATAAGTGTGGTTTAGGAGGAACGTACCGGTCACAACTGCGGGGTCCTGAACTGCATCACTCTGACCCATAGTCAGCATCCTTCCTGCTCCTCTGTTTCCTGAGTTGTTGTTGTTGTTAGGGCAGTCTCGACGGAAATGTCCCGTCCTTCCACCCCCGAAACAGGTGTGGCTAGGCCCTGCATTGTTGCTGCCGGCATTGGTATTGTTGGTATTGCGGTGGTTGTTGTTGTTGTTCTGGTTGTTTCCCTGACTCTGGTTCTGAGAAGGATAAGTCCTGCAGAACTTTGCAGTGTGTCCCCTTCGGTTGCAACTGGTGCAATGGAACTCCTTACATTCTCCATGATGATGGAAACTGCACTTATTGCACTTGGGAGCGCTACCAGAATAGGGCTTGGAAGCATTTGAAGCAGCTGAGGCTGGAGCATGTGAGGTGACTGGTACCGGCGCAGTGACAGCGTGAACTGCCACCGTTTGCTGCTTTTTAGAGATCTCGGGACCTTGACGCCCCTTCCTCTTGTTGTTCCATCCTTTCTTACCATCGCTCTCCTTCTTCTTCTCAGTCTCTACCGGTTTCTCGCCCTTTTTGTGGTTATGATCATACAGCCTCTTTGCCAATCTCTTCGCACTGTCAAAAGTTTCAGGGTTCGCAGCTATCACATTCCCTTGAATGGGGGATGTCAGTCCCCAAATGAATCGTTCAATCTTCTTTCCCTCTGATGTGATCATACTCGGGCACAACAGAGATAGTTCGCTGAATCTCGATATGTAAGCATCGATGTTCCCATTCTGCACCGTGAGATTCCATAGTTCCCGCTCCATCTTCTGTATTTCGCCTCGGGGGCAGTACTCAGCCGTCAACATCTCTTTCATCTCTGCCCAGGGAATAGAGTTGGCGACAGGGAGTGTCATAGCTTCCACATGTCCATTCCACCAAGTGAGTGCTTGGTCCACAAAAGTGCAGGCCGCGAACTTCACTTTCATCTGCTCGGGGCACTCGCATATCTCGAATACCGACTCTACCTTCTCGATCCATCGCTTTAGGGCGATCACTCCTCCGGTACCGTTGAAAGTTCGGGGTTTAGCGTTCGCAAAATCCTTGTAGGTGCACGTTTTAGTGGGTCCTTGGTTCGTCCCGTTGTTCGAACTTCCGGATCCTTGCCCGTTACCTCCTCCGTTGTTCCCTCGGTGAAGTTGTGCCATAGCCGCTATGACTGCAGCAGACACGGCTGCCTGGAAAGCAGTGGAGTCAACTTCCGGCGGAGTTGGTTCGGGATTTCCGCGAGTAGCTGGGCGAGGCATCTTTCTGTCATGAAACGGAAAGATGTTGAGTGTACGTGGTTTCTGTGAGGTGGCGACTCTACTAACTAGGTGTATGGTGCGAACCTAAACATTACTATCATCAAGCATGCAATCATAATGTCTCAACACATAGCAACTGAGAATACTTTAGCAAAACACACAAAAGTTTATTAATATTATCCGCATTTCGTACAAGAAAATTTGCTCGTAGGAGCATACATAAGTAACGCTAATCCGACAGCATAACGGCTCCATGAGTAGTGTAGTCACTTAAACATAGAGCCGGAGTACATAACATAGTTCCTAATAACCTACTATGATAAGTCTATTCCTAACCGCGATGAGCTGCGTCAGGAGGTGGTGCCGAAGTCATATGCCGAAATGTTGCGCCAGCAGCTGCGCCATCTCTGCCATGTCTCCTATAACCTCATCCCTCTCATGCTCTGCTTGCACTGCCCGAGCCTCCATAGCATACAGCTGTTGTCGCAGTGCAGCGATCTCAGCTTCGAGGGAACGGTTCTCTCTTGGGGGGTTCACTGGTGGGGCAAGGTGATCTGGTTGTGCCTCGTCCTCGCATGGCGGGATGGGGTCCTGGCCCCCGACCCGGCCGTCTTCGTCGTCATCGTCGAGCTCTCCAAATTCGTAGTCAGTGTCTACGTATTCGTCGGGTCCGACATCGTGTGCTTCGCCTGGATTCCCTTCTGGCTCATCCACAAGCATCCCGTGAGCTACTAAGGCCTGATGAAACTGGATACCCTGCTGCTCCTCCTCGGGCTCCTCCTCCTCCTCTAGCCACCCGTTGTTTCCCTGATTAGGGAAGTAGGGGTCTCCAGGGTGATGAAAACCAGCCATGCTGTCTGCGCGAGTACGTAATTATGCTACATTATTCCTAGGGTACTATGACTATTACACAGACTAAGCAAATATTCTCTTTTTGGGTGATAGAGGGTAAAATTTTTAGGTTCCCTGGCTATTCCGATCTCATCAAGACATGTGTTAGTTTTACCTTGGAGAGAATGTAGTTGATCAGGCTACATTCGCTCCTTGGTATCACTAAGAACAGTCTCGAATGAACCGAGATACCAGCTTTATTGTGTTTGATTCAGCGTTAGGTCCTTACTCCTAATGCAGGCAAGTGTATTTTATTTATTTGTTTTGTTCAGAGTTATGTTAGTCCTTCTTTTTGGTTTATAGTTGCATATCAATGTATGGCTCGACATGCTAGTTCACTATAAACAAAGCTCTGATACCAACCTGTCACACCCCCGAACCAGACGGCGGAAACGTCCGGGGGCTGTCGTGACTCAATTGAATACCATAACATTGAATATATATGAAACATAACAACATTCGTCACCATTCATCAACATAGTACAACCAGTAGTGTTTACATATCATACATTGTTTAAACATTACATTCCCCAAAAATTAATTTGTTCAATTCATACAAAAATAAACTGCAACCGTCACTGAATATGATTTCCCTTGATTCACTGGTTCCCTGAGAATACAAGTATTTTGAAAAAACGTCAACATATGAAATGTTGGTGAGTTCATAAGTAGTGTTTGAAATCGAATGTTTATATTGCTTGAAAAACCACCAGAAAATCCGATATTTTCTGAAAAGAAAAGCTTTCGAAAACGTTTGTGAAGATCCATAGGTATGCTTGTTTGTTTCTATACTTGTAAAAAAAAATGTTCATTTAAGATGTATGCGTTTCAAATCTGTATGTAATAAAAACCCTAGGGAAACCCGATGTTCCCCTAGTTCTTTTGGAATCCATTAAGTTGCGTTGAAACCATTACGAAAATAGCAGTGTCAGTCCCAGGCGACGTTGGAAGGTTCTCGAGCAATGATTATTTACTACAAACCCGCATTACACAAACGCCCAGTTTATAGTTATACTAACGAACCCGAAGGCGTCGTCCGTACTAATCACGTTATCCAATCGCCCGGACTAAGTGTAGTCCCACATCCGAAGAGAAAGAGGTCACGAAGACCCCGGTGACTCCATTAACCGGTTGGGGAAAATATGCGTGCGAGGGGTCCCCGACCCGCCTCGTAAAATATGCAGACTCTTCTAGCAATACCATGGACCCTTGGGGACCAGTGGTACAAGCCATTGAAAGTCACTCTACGTTGTGCCAAGTCGGTAAAACTCAACACTCCGTAGAAAATATGTGTCTTCGGGCCTTAAGATCAGGTCATTGGGCTAGCTAGGCCCAACAAGCAAGATTTTACACTTTTGGGGCCCGGAGATGGTGCGTAGACGTCTGTGCACACTCGTATGTATATGTATTACCAATCGTTATTTGTATGTATCGAAGAGTTAGTAGTTGTAGATTTCCATTGGCTCGAGACCGAGCCAATTCGTTTAACAACGACTTTTGGTATTGTAATGAGTTGTATTTCGTTGATATTCGAGGTGTCATTATTTGATCAAATTGTACGTATTGAATTAGCCTTGAAATATTTCTGTTTTCAGCCCCTCATTATTTGTAAAATTTACATTTTTAACCCTTTTATTTGCAATATTTACCGGTTTGGTCCTTAAACTATTTTTCTTGACATTTTAACACCAAAAATTATTGAAATTAATATTTTTCAGCATATTTTTCATAGAAAACAGTTTAAGTCCCTGAAAATGCAGTTTTTCTCGGTTTTAGCCCATCTTTTCGCAATTTTGACAATTTTGGCCCAAATTGGAAATTTTTTGCAACTTTGGTCCTTTTTAAATTTGGAAAGCATTTTAAACCTTTGAAAAGGATTTGGAACACTTGTAGTCCACTGTTTTACAGAAAGTTACAGTTTTGGCCCTCCAAAACAGAAAAATTAGCATAATGGGCCTCCTTGGGCCGAAATTTTCATTTTTAGCCCAATAAGCTTGAAATTTATGTTTTTAATCCTCTAATTGAATATAATTCCAGAAATAGTTTTATGGAAACTGTTTTGGCACATTCCAACCATCAGAATCTGTGAAATGTCAATTTGGGCCCTTATTTTTGCATTTTTCACATTTTAGGCCCAAAATGTGTGTTTTTAGCTTAAAGAAAATTGTTGCTAACCACTTAGCTATTTTTCTTGTATCACTTATTATGTAGGAACATATTTGAAGCTAAAATCATAAAACATAAGTTATATCTCGGTTTTGAGGGGTTTAATGGCTAGATCCAACATTAAAACACATATAAGCATACATATAAGCATGGAAATCATACAAGGCATACAAACACATATAGATCTACACTTTCACTTGTATTCCCCCCCCCCCCCACAAAACTCATAAAAACAGAAAATAGGGGTATGAATCTCACCTTGAGGTGTTGGTTCGATTTTGCAAGGAAAAATGGAAGGAAAATGAAGTGTTTTTGGCCTTGGCTCCCTTTGATGAAGATCTTGAGTTTTGAGATGATTCTAGGGTGTAAGATCACGATTTTTGTATAGATTAGGGAAGGATTTTGATAACAAAAGAATTTAAACCATAGATCTATGCATAATCTTACCTTAGATGAAGAATATTGTAGAGATTTCCTCTTGAAAGCTTCCTAGAACTCGAGATTTTGGAGAGGGAAGAAGAGAGTGTGCTTGAGTGAATCTAGAGAGAATTTGAGATATTTTTGGTGTGTGTAAGTGTGTATGGCCGAGAGTGAGAGAGAGAAGGGAAGAAGAGGTGATATTTGAGGTGATGTGCATGGAGAAATGAGATTAGTGCATGGATATCCCATGGGTAAAGATGAGGTGGCAACCAATGTCAACTCCTTTCCTTATCCTCTTGGGTTTGGGCCTTTGGGCCGAGAATGGTGGGAAAAAAAAAGATTTTTGGGCTTTTTGCTCCTAAGCCCAATATTAGTGTTAATTAGGGTGTGTTTTAAGTCTAAAGGAGTGTAGTAGGATTTTTATGTTTTTCTTGAACTAGTTTTAGGTTATTCATGTATCAAGGCTCTTAATCCATTTCATTCATGACCTAAAATGTTGGAATAAGTAAATATGGGTCCACTTATAGTCCAATTAGGGTTCTAAGCCCATAATAGTCTAATTGGAAGCCTATTGGTCCACTTGGATCCAATAAGGAAGTTCTAGCCTAAATAGACTTAATAAGAACTTCTAGGGTCTCCAATTGGTTGATGACTATTTGTAGTTCTAGCATGTTGTATTTACTTGAAGTTTTTGATTCATATTAACTTGGATATATAGATTACATGGCTCAAAATTTACAGTTGTGACAACTTGTTTTTGGAACGAAGTATGATTGACTTCTTGATTTAACCATTTCTTCAATTCTTGATTCCTCTTCTCAGACATACAATTGTACTAAGACTCATTTAGAGGATCAATTGAGATATGGTTCTTAATCATTAAGACCTATTATAAAATATAATAATAGGTACTCTCCCTTCTTCTTAGAATAGAGAAACTTTTATCTTTCTGCCTACTTGATTCTTCTTTATTCGTTCTGCTATTGATTGAAAACCTTTCAATCAACTGAGAATTACACTTAATCTCATAAGTATAATCATATTTACTTAACCTTAGTAAATTGTGACGAATATCTTTGCTACTCTTGTGGTGGACTTAATCACCACACAACCTTGTGTACTCGATCTCCTAGTACTTCACTTGACATTTTGTCAACGAATTAGTGTAATTTCCAAATATGAAATTTCTCATTCATCATGCAACCAAGTTGTATGATTCCAAGTTTCTGTCCAATTGAAACTTGGGCGATGAGAAACTTTCCCTATTTGGTAAATTCTTGACATTTCCACAAATAACATAATTAAGAAACAAATCCATTATTGCTAATAACAGAAACATTCAAACATCAATTTTTCATACACGCCATTGCAAGGATAAATATAAAATCAAAATCTATTTTATTGCGGAAAAATTTGTCCTTACAATGCAATTCATTGAAAAACTATGTTAATACATATTTCTTAGCAATCTATTCTAACTCCAAGTAGTAGCTCAAGATTCTAATCTTCAAGTAATGCGATTGAAATCCATTTCTTCACGATTAGATTCCGCTCATTTCTTCCCTCAAGCTTCCTCTCTTTTCTTCGATCCTACAAGACATCAAAATGTAATCTTATCACATCATGTATTAAGAATCTAGAATAGGAACTTAAGAGAGTTAGTTAATGGATTTTACCTAAAGCAGAGCCATACGTTTTGACTCTCCTATCTCTTAGATCTCTTAGGTAAATAGGGAAGCTTCGTCTCCAATGCCCCTTCTCTTGGCAATAAAAGCAAATTGACTCTTTTGGAACAGCACACGAAACTACTTCTGACTTTGCCTTTCTCTTATGATCAAACTTTTCGATCATGACATGCCTTTCGTTGCCATTGCCTATATCCATAGAGGTCTGGAAGGTAGATCCACCAATCAACTTTGCTTTTCCAGTGTGCCAAATCATTGCTGATTCATCACCAATAAGCATATAGGTGAGATCAATGAGAGTTACGTCGTGGTTCATCATATAGTACTCCCTTATGACCTCACTATATGAGTTAGGAAGTGACTGAAGAACCCAGTCAACAGCCAGCTCCTCACAGACAACAGATCCCAACATTCTTAATCTATCAATGTGTGACTTCATCTATAGGATGTGTGCACACACTGACTTTCCTTCTTCATGTTTACTTGCCAAAAGGGCTTGAGTGAGTTTGAACTTATCAATCTTTTGAACTTGTGGATTAGGGAGAATAATAGGAGGAGGTGGAGGAAGTGAAGCATGATCTCGTGTTCCTCGATCGAATCGTGGAATATCATCTTCATGTGAAAGGCTTGTTCCACAAGATTTGGGAAGACCATAGTTGTCATACTTTGACATCTACAAAACGAGAGAAAAATTAAATTCAAGTTAGTTGATTGATTGAGTCCTTAATAAATCACCCAAATGAGATATTAAGGCTAGGACCCAACACAATACTCTACAACCTAGAAAAGGGATGTCGTAATCTGGTTGCAGAATATTTGAAGGTAAGTGAATGACGATTCACTAATTTCCACCATGAAAAATGAAAAACAGATTAAGTTTTAAATCTATTGAAAATTCCTAGATCCTTTTGAGATTCATTGAACTTTTCAATGACATGTTTAAATCTCGATATGCCCCTCTAGTTTGTGACTAGGATACCGAGGATCACAAAGCGGGTGTGAATAACCATGCAAACTTACATGGTGCCCCCACATGTTACAGTCATCTATTCGATGTGCCGGTTAACCACACACGCTCCACTGAACTATAACAAACATTGAGTCACCCTTTGCTACCTTTGCTTAGAACCATTTAGTGTGCCGGTTAACCACACACGCTCCACTAACGTCTTCGCAAGGGCACAAAGTGTAATTTCATGGAATTGCATCAATTCACTTTTTCCTAAAGTAACTAACATTGGGAATTTGTAAAAGTGTTTAGTTACTTTTGTACTTCTTTATACTTATAATGGAAGGTTTCTGTCCTATCCTACTCGTTCGGCTAACGACCCTCCACTAGTCAAGAGTGCGGTGGGTAAGAGTGGATACCCATTCAATCGCCATTTTATAGGCAATTTCCTTAAACACCCCTTATAGAACAGCTTCGTGAATGAGGCCTACCAACGGTAAGACTGACTGTTTACTCATACATATATAATACTAGACTTTTAATGTTATATATAGTATAGGGTGTATTTTACACTTTTAAAATACTAGGTGTTCTAACTTAATATATTATACTTTTAATTTAATTAAATGTAAACCAAAACTTTATGGGTTTATTAAGTCTCTTTTAATTATACACCTTAATTAATTAATAAAACCATGAGGGCGTGATTTGAACCTTTTCAAAACAATACTAGGGTTTTAGAATTTAGCATTTCTAAATTAAACTTTTAATCAACTTTTAAATTCCAAAACTTGAGGGCAAGTTTTGAAACATTTCAAAACATTAGGGTTTTAACTATTTAAATTTCAAAACAAAACCTTTAAGTTCAAATTTAAACTATAAAACCTAAAAAGTAGATAATCGAAACTTTTTCACAACATAAAGATCAAATAACAAATAATAGAAATTAAACAATTAACTTGGTCATTATCTATATTTGACCTAATCTCAATTTCTTGCAAGATAAGTTACCCAATTAATACAAATAATCAATCTTTAATCATATAAGGAAGTTATTATCTAATTAATTGGTAAATATCTTTTGTTTAATCAAGGATATTCTCAAATATAAGATAAAATTCGAATATGAAAGATCCAAAACAATTAAGGCAAGTATCCTCAAGCAAAACAGCAAGAAATCCCGAAACTGCCTCCTTCTGACGCTCGAACTCGCCGAGTTCCTCTATGGACTCGCCGAGTTGGAGCAACTCGCCGAGTCCACATTGGAACTCGCCGAGTTCATCAGACAGGGGACCAAAAAATCGATTTTTGAAGCTTGAACAAGTAACCAAGGCATCAATACAATATAAACCAATCTAGGGTCTGATACCACTGATGGGTTTTAGCCATAAGAACATCCTATGTGCTCATGCAACCCTAATGCTTGGATCCAGGTTTCTCTATTGTACATGCAATTCATCCAAGACTTTAAACCCTAGATCTAGCATACAATTAATCATATTAACATGTGAAAGGGTTTTTAGATCTTACCTTGATTGTTATGTAGCAATAACAATCTCAAATCCTCCTTGTAATGACTTTAGAAAGCTTAGAGTCACAATTGTCACTCCTCTAATGGTTCACAAACACCAAGAGCAAGAGGATGAAGAATAAGGAGAAAGGAGGCTGCCCAAAACATGTGGAAACCCTAGTGGAACTCTTGGCCACGTTTTTGGGGCTTAAGGGTACTATATATATATATATATATATATATATATATATATATATATATATATATATATATATATATATATATATATATATATATATAATGTGTGTGTGTGTAGGCTATTAGGGTTTTCAACTAGAAAACCCTAATTTGACTGCTTAAGCCCTAAGCAACCCATGGACCCTTTTAGAATACCCCTTGGACGATTTCTAATGGGTTTCCCCATAGAATTCATCCAACGTAATATTCTAAGGTAATCCATAGCCCAAATGCAATTATCTTATAATTACAGTTCCAATCCCTTAAGTTTAATTAATCTCTTTTAGCCACAAAATTAATTATCAATTAATTCTTGAATAATATTAATTAAACAATATGATTTCTCCTTTAATATATTATTCTCATAATATATTAATAAATCATAATTAATCTTCTCTCTCCATAATTCATCCTATCAAGTTGCTTTGGTGAAGGCAACCCAAAAGGACCATGCACCATCGAGTCAAGTACATACCAAAATAGTTATGGACTTAGACACTAATCCAACAATTTTATCATTTAATATTCAGAAATCACAACCATATTTGTTTTCCCAAAGTTACATTACATAAAATTATGTCCATAAGATCAGAGTATCTAAAACAAGAAATGCGGAATACTGCAGAGTGTGCCATCAAGCCGGGCCCTTTCCCTTAGACCCTGAAGTACCTGAAACACCCAACAAAATGTAAGCAAACGCTTAGTGAGTTCCTAAAATACACAAACATATAACCACATAATGCCATGCAATATATATATATATATATATATATATATATATATATATATATATATATATATATATATATATATATCAAGTAATGGGTTGGCATTGGTGCCTTCGACCCATTGCCATAATGAGAAGACTCACCTGAGTCTGCTGAACACAATGGCTGCTTAACTTACCAGCCCACAATCTCACACTAAACAATATAAAAATAACCCTAATTAGGATTATGACACAACCTAGACATGGGCCCAAAATCCTAAGTCCAAGTCCCTCCATAATGGCCCAAAGGTCTTTCCTTCACTAATGGGCCTAACATTAAAATCTAATTCTATATTAGGCCATAAGGCCTAAAAGGCCTAACATGCCAATAATGGCCTAAATAATACATTTAGGCCCGCAAATCCAGCAAGTCCAGGCCCAAACAATTAGGGCCTACAGGTCTAAAGCTCTGTCGGAAGCCCAAGGCTCTCTGAGAGCATACACTCATAGTACCTCTTTAGTACGCTTAGTGTACTGGGTCCATGGGTTGTTCGTGTAGCGCACAAAATAGTACGCCCAATATACAAGTTGTCTTGCATCCAACTCCATTAAATTCTTAATGCATGAAGACTTTTCACTCAACCTTCAGATCTTAGTCGTTTTAAGGGTCCTAAGGCATAAAGTTGGCAACTTTATGCCTTTGCATGCCATATATGCTCCCAACAACCCATTCTATCTCGTTAAGACCTTTCCAAGGGTCTTAACTCATGCATGGAGCCATAGAAGTCATCAAGTTTGCATTTTTATGCTATAATCAATCTAAAGGACCTCAGATCTATCCTTCCTAACCTCTAGAGTTGCCTAAACTCCCAAGAGAGGAGTTATGGACTCAAAAGTGGACTTCTAGAAAACCCTAACTCAATAAACAACAAGGATAAGCAAGGAAAAAGCTTTTTACCTTCCAAAGCTCCCCAATATACTCTAGATGTAGGATTCTTAAGCTCTTCCCACGTTCAAGGCTTGAACATCACCTCCTTCTTCTTGCAAATCCACTAGAATGGCCACCAAGAATACTTTAAGGCACAAAATTCACACTCTCTTGCAAAATAGGGTTTTAGGATGAAAAGAGGCTATGGAGGTTGATTAGGGTTTGGTCTAAATAAGATTAGTGTGTTTAAATAGTGTCCAAGCCAAGAAATTAGGGTTTGGTCATTGGCCTCGTACGCCCCACGTACATGCTCGTATGCCCCGCGTAAAGCCTCGACCACCCGTTGCATGCACACGCGTACGCTAAGCGTACTCATATGTACGCCCAGTGTACAGAGGGTCCTTATTTGCCAAAAATGAAATACTTTGAGGGTAAAAATGGGATACCTGGATTTGAGTGTTACAAACAACGTTGGCTTTAAATACAAATTTTTGGTTGCTTTACACAACATTAACAGTTTGATAAACTTATTTAATATTTTTAAGAAAACACTTAAACGTGTAACACAATAACATAACCATTTTTCTTGTTTTTAAGGTTGCAATTTGCATAATAATTTATTATCTATAACCTTAAATATATAATGTCACCACAATCCAAATATATTATACATTCTTGCTGCAAAGGAAAATGCTCAAGACCTTTACGGGTTTTTAATGGTTAAATTGCAAGAAAAAAATAAGGAGTGGTTTTTTTGTCAATAAAACCAAAATATAGAGATTTGTTTACAGATTTCTTTTTTTTTCTTTTACCACAACTATAAAAGATATATATTTTTCTTTTATCACATGCATTTGAATTTCAATTTCTTTCTCATAATTATTAAACTGTTGTCAATTTAAAATCACACATTAATAATTTGTATAAAATTCTAATTTTTTAATTTAAATATAACGTTAAAGGGTTAAATTAAATCGAAATGACAATTAAACCTATAGTATACTATAAATGATATATTTTTTCTTTCACCGTATATATTTGAAACTTTTATTAATTTTCAATTTCTTTTTAAGTATATATCAATTTCATCAAACATGTGTACCGATATTTTCCAGTTGATATTAGAGGTTACATTTGTAATTTACATTAGTTACAGGGTTTGAATTGTAAATATTATGTTTGTTAGTTAGTTAGGAGTTGAAGGTTGTTAGAAGTTTTCTTATCTTTGTATATGTACCTATACAGATTCATTTTGTTAATCAATTTGGAGAATTCAATCTCAATCTTTCAATTTGTAATATGGTATCAAAGCGGAAACTTTGCTTCCAATTTTCTTCACTGATTGTTCATCTTCTTCTAAATTGATTTTCATTCTCAATTGTTCTTCTTTTAAAATTGATTTACAAATTTGTTCTTGTGAATCATTATTCTTTTCATTTCTATCAAAATCACAAATTGTTCTTGTGATTTCATTTGAAAAATGTCTGGTTCATCAAGTTCATCTGGAACTTCAGTATCTCCGATTCATGATCGCATGTCACCTTATTACATGCATCATTCGGATAATCCTGGTTGTATTCTTGTTTTACTCATCGTGGAGCAGATCTATGTTAATTTCTCTTTCAGTCAAGAATAAGGTAGGTTTCATTGACGGAACTCTACCTGAACCACCGATGAATGCAATTGTTAATCGTGATTCATGGATGAGGAATAATAAACTTGTAATATCTTGGATTTTGAATTCTGTTTCTAAAGAGATATCTACCGGTATCATGTTTGCTGATTCAGCTAAAGAAATCTGGAACGATCTCAAAGATCGATATGAATAGAGCAATGGCCCTCGCATCTTTCAGATTCGTCGAGAAATCATAAATCTCAATCAAAATCAAGATGTTGTTGGAATATATTTTACAAAACTAAAATCTATAACAGAAGAACTCAAAAATTTCAGACCATGGTGTTCTTGTGGAGGTGTTAAAGAAATCGAAAAATACTTTCAATGTGAGCAAATCATGAATTTTTCTCATGGGATTAAAGGAATCCTTCACTCACACAAGAGGCATATCTTGTTAATCGATCCTTTACCAACTATTAATCGTGTATTCTCACCAGTTGTTCTAGAAGATGCTTTTAGACAACCAGAATTTTTTGGCATTTCTTGCCAAATCTACCCCTGCCAATCCAAACAAATCATACAACAGTTCCAATGCTACTTCAAATCAAACTAAGAAATATTCAAACAACAGAGAGAGGCCATATTGTTCTCATTGTAAGTTCCAAGGACATACTATTGAGAAATGTTACAAATTACATGAATATCCACCTAGTTATAAAACCAAGTCAAAGTCCAATCATGTTAATGTTGCTATAATGAATGATGATCTGAATTCTTCAGTAAGTGATGAACTTAGCAACATGTTATCGGGGTTTTTCTCCAGCATAATGTCAACAAGATGTATGCCCTATCAAATCACATGATTTTTGTTAATCCAAATGAGAATACTTCAACCGGTAAGTGTTACTCTCTCACTAATAAAAATGGATTACATTCTCAAATGTGGATATTAGATTCAGGAGCTTCTCAACATGTATGTCACAATATTGATTTGTTTATGAACAAAAGAAAGGTACTTAATCATACAGTTACTCTTCCAAATAAAGTAACTCTACATGTTCATATGATTGGGGATATTAAAATTAACTACCTATTCACTTTAAGGAATGTTGTATATGTTCTTGAGTTTGATTTGAATCTGATATTAGTTAGTGCTCTTACAAAATCTCAGCATCTAATTGTTCAATTTACTTGTCACAATGCTTACATCTAGGATGTTCATCACAAGAAGATGGTTGGCAAAGCTGAGAATATTCAAGATTTATATGTCATCAACACAAATGAAAAGCAAGCTTGTAATTCTATTTTAGATTGAAGAATTAATTATGTTTCATTAGATTTGTGGCATAAGAGATTAGGACATCCATCAAATAATTGTCTCGTTCCTATTAAGACTTTATTGGATGTTTCTATTACTCATAGTGATTGTAAAGAACATTGTCGAGTTTGCCCCTTGGCTAAGCAAAAGCAGCTTCCATTTCAGAGATTAGGACATCCATCAAATAATTGTCTCGTTCCTATTAAGACTTTATTGGATGTTTCTATTACTCATAGTGATTGTAAAGAACATTGTCTAGTTTGCCCCTTGGATAAGCAAAAGCAACTTCCATTTCAATCCTTTAAAAATATGTCTGATGAATCATTTTCTCTTATTCATTGTGATATATGGGGCCCTTATCAAGATTCAACCAATAATGGACATAGATATTTTGCTACAATTGTTGATGATCACAGTAGATATACATGGATATATTTATAGAAACATAAATTTGATATCAAGGGCATTAATCCAAAGTTATATACTTTCATTCAAACTCAGTTCAACAAAGCTATAAAATGCTTCAGATCAGATAATGCCAAAGAGTTGGACTTCAAATATTTTTTTGAGGAAAAAGGTATAATACACCAAAAATATTGTGTTCAAAGACCACAACAAAATTCAGTTGTGGAAAGGAAACATCAACATCTGTTGAATGTGGCTAGATCATTGATGTTTCAATCACAAGTTCCTATTTGTTACTGGGTTGATTTTGTCTTAACTGCAGCATATTTGATTAATCGAATTCCTTCAAAAATTCGTCATTTCAGGATACCATATGAGATTTTGTATGGTAAGGCTCCAAGTTATAAACACATAAGAGTTTTTGAATGTTTGGCATATGCATCTACTCTTCCATCTCAAAGAACAAAATTTACTCCCAGAGCAAAAGCTTCTTTATTTTTGGGATATCCTCCTAATATGAAGGCATACAAACTTCTTGATCTTGAAAGCAATCAGATTTTTTGCTCGAGAGATGTTGTTTTCCATAAATCCATATATCCTTTTCAAGACAACATTTTTAATAACACCCCAAGATCCTTTTTCCAATATTGTGTTACTTATTCCTTTTAATGAATCGATTCCTTATTCAATTCCTACTTCAATTGATGATTCAATTCCTATTTTTGTTTCTGATCAAGTTCCAGTTCGTGATCCTATTCCTCATCAATCAAAAACATTAAGGAGATCTACTAGAAATCATCAACCTCCTTCATACTTAAGAAATTATCATTGTAACACAGTTTCTCATTCTGATGTGCCATACTCTCTTGATACTGTTCTGTCATATGACAAAGTATCTCATAATCATAGAATTTTTGATATGGTTGTTTCTTCAACATTTGAGCCCAAAACATATAAAGAAGCATCTAAACACAGAGAATGGTGTGATGCTATGAAAACAGAATTGGATGCAATGGCTTCTAATAATACTTGGACGATTATGCCCCTACCACAAAACAAGAACACAGTTTGTAACGTCCGTAGATCCGGGCTAGTCAATTTAAAGGCAATGAGCATCAAAAATGACTTTTTGATAGAGGATTATTTAGAATGAATAATCTTAACTAAGGTGTAGTATATGTTACAAGGATTCCGTATATATAAAGAACGCCGAAATCCGAATTATAACGAAGAAGTTATGACCTGTCGAAGTTTCGCAACAGAACCGGCACGACGCTAAATGATGTAAAAAGTGAATTTATGTTGGAGCAATATTTAGCCTTAGCGATCTAAACGAAAGTCGTAGTGTTCGTTAAACCGAGAGAGTACATAGAAAGAACGCCCAAATCTGACTTTGTATGAATAAATTATGATTTTCCGAAGTTTAAGCTTAGCGGTAAGCAGCCCGAATACCCGATTTGAGATCGAGCGGTTTTTAGCCAAAACAATATACACGAAAATTGAAGATCTCGTTATTAGTAGTGCAACGATAAAAAGACAGACAAAAACGGACGTCAGATGAAGAAGTTATTAATTTATAACAGAGTTTTCCTGTCCCGACTTACTAAAAATAAATAATAAAAATAAATTCAAAATTAGTCGACTGAGTCTAAACGAAAGTTGTAGAGCGTGGTCTCACCTACGCGTGGATATAAAGAACGTCGAAAACGGAGTTCGTATGAGGAAGATATGAATTTTTGAAGTTTATTAAATAATTCATGTATTAAATTTAAATATAAATTTCGATATTATCCGAAGGGGGGGAGTCAGCGGCCTTATCCGGGTTACGCCCAGCGTAACTAGAGGATTACGCCCAGCGTAATCGAAGGTTCCAGCCCCTATAAAAAGAAGTTGAAGCTGCCGAGTTTCTTTGCTCATTTTCTTTCCTTCTCTCGCGTTTTTACCTCGTTTTGCGTGCAAGAAATACCCCGAAGCCCCGGTATCATTCCCGAGACCCGAATCGAGTCCCGAAGCCCCGAAGATCCCGAGAAGTAAAATTCCCGAGCCAAATCTCTGCCCGCGTGAAGCCCGGTTTTGGAGAAAACATTCCGATTTCGTCGCAAAAGATTATTTTAAGAGACAAGGCGCTGTCCGATCATCGTCTTAACAAGTGAGTGTATAGTTACTTTCTTCTTACACATAAATATTAAGTATTTGCTATGAAATACGTTTTATGTGTGTATATATTGTTGTTTATTTGAGATATTTGTGGAATGGATAAATTATATAGGTTTTAAGAGTTAAACTGTATACGTATTTTGTATCTACGAATATGTAGGGTAGACCATGGGTAGATGAGATTGTTGGTACGAGATAAAAAGGGTAAAGAGATAAACTTGTTATAGATCCAGGAGTATGGATTAGATCAAGAGGTTAGTTTTAGATCCGGGAATATGGATTAGGTAATAAGGTAAATATTAGATCCGGGAGTACGGATTATGTATTTTTGAACTATGTGTTCATTCGATAAGGTATCATGTGTATAGTCCCTTTTACGAACATGATTTTAATACGAGTATTGATTAAAGTATGAAATATATATGTGTGTGTGAGTTATTTGCTATTGCTCAAAGCGTATGTTATATATATAATTGATGATATACAACGTACGAACCAATTGTGGTCCCATATGTGTTAAGATGTGTATATATATGATATTATTACTTAAAACTTTGTGTTAATTATACTCATAGTTAGAGTTTCCTAACGGAGATGGTGTCAAAAATTAATTATAGGCATTGTAGGCTTGCCTAGTGATGGGTTAAGACTTAAATAGGGATGTTTAGTTCCATTAAGTTTGGACATTGGGTAGCCTCTTATTAAGAGTACGTGTGTTGTGAGATTAATGATCGGTGGAGTACGTCCTACGTACAGAAGTACATTTTATGTACGAAGTCCTTTTCAAAGCTCTGTGTCTTGGGTGCTGCTTGTGCCAGGGTACTATTATGTTCTCGGGTACGAGTCTTTCGCATACCAGACTACTATAATGTGTCAGAAGTACAATCATGTATAAAGTCTTTTTGACAATTTTGTGTGTCGGTTATGAGAGCGTACAGGAGTACTCTAGTAGTATTTCCCCATAATTTTATTTTGAGAGAGATTTTGAGTCGGCGTTTCTTTTATGAAGTGATTGACCGAGCTTCATATGTCAGCGTTTTCTTTCACGAAGTAATTAAGGGAACTTCGTAGACTGCCTAATAAAGTGTGTCGGTAATAGACCACTTCTAGGTATGTCTGGTGTTATTTTGCTGGATAGGGTGCGTCTGGGGGTGAAATATCTCATGATATTTAGGCCACTGCTAGGCAAAGTTCGATGTTAGGATAGGTAGAGTCTGGGGGTATAATACCTCATGATAGTCGGACCACGCCTAGGCATTGTTATCTAGATAACTACCCCTAACTAAAAATGTCTTGTGGTTCTTTCTTTTACGAACGAAGGTTCGTGGTGAAACTTATTCCATTCCCCTCATTTGATGTCTTTATTGATCCTCATTTGCTGCCAGGGAATTTCCGAAGCAGCTTCGTCAGTGTGTGGTTCATATCGATTCCTTAGGCTAGATCTCATAAGATCATTGTATAGGGTCAGTATGTGGGGATCGACGGGATGGGATAGAATTTTTTAGGAATATGATATATATGCGTTAATAGTAATAGTGGTTTTGCAGGATCGAGATATACATTATTATCATCATTGTTTGAACTAAGAGCTTTCGTACTCTTTGTTCCATAGGTGATTGGGTTCACCAGGGATATTTGAACTTAGTGTTCACCAGGGATATTTGAACTAAGTGTTCATTAGATATTTGAACTTAATGTTCACGAGGGATATTTGAACTAAGTGTTCACTAGATGTTTCGAACTATATGTTCACCAGGGATATTTGAACTAAGCGTTCACTAGATGTTTCGAAGTAGGTGTTCACCTAGGAGATTTGAACTAAGTGTTCATTAGGTGTTTTTGAACTAGGTGTTCATTAGGTATTATTGAACTGAGTGTGTTCACTGAGTGTTTTTGAACTAGGTGTTCACTAATTATTGTGAACTGCATGTTCACCAGAGGTAATCTAAGAACCTTGGCAGTACTAAATTTTTGTGCCAATCCCTTAGGGCAATTCTTAGGAATGAATGGGAGAAGGGTAATCGGTTCTTAGGGTAAATCTTTAAGAAATAAATGAAGATAATGGGGGTTGGCAATTGGATTGATGGTTTGATAATTGAATATAATAATTATATTATTGTGGGTTGAAAACCCTATATGCTCACCAGGCTCCCAAGCCTGACCCTCTCAGTTTTCTTTGCATTACAGGTTATGGCACGAGTGCATAAGTTGGCTGATATAACGAGAGATTTTGGATTATAGGCCAGTAGTTATGATTAACTGTTGTAAGGTCTATTTTATTATGTTTATGCTTTTGGTCTGTATTGAACATGACATCCCGATATTTTGTTATATAATGAAAATACATTTCTTTAAAGAAATGCTTTGATAAATTCTTATCACGCTTTTTTTGGGAACAAATTCCGTAACCGTTTTCTATAAACGATTACTTTGATTTTTTTTTAAAAATAAAGCATAAACAAATCGGTCTTTTCTAGCCGTGAAATTGGGGATGTCACACAGTTGGTTATAGATGGGTGTATAAAGTCAAACATGGTAGCAATGGGGCTATTAAAAGGTATAAGGCCAGACTAGTAGCCAAAGGATTCAATCAAAAGGAGGGTATTGATTATTTTGAAACTTTTTCCCCAGTTGCAAAATTAGTCACAGTCAAACTTTTATTGGCCATTGCTGCAATAAGGAAATGAAATATGGTGCAATTAGATGTTAACAATGCTTTTCTCAACGGAGATTTACATGAAGAAGTGTTTATGGATATTCCACTTGGGCTTGATATTCAGGGGTAACCTCATAGTTCTAATTCTAAGCTTGTGTGTAAACTCAATAAGTCCATTTATGGTCTTAAGCAAGCTTCAAGGTAGTGGTTTGAAAAATTCTCTACTTTTATGCTGAACATTGGATTTATTCAATCCAAAACAGATTACTCATTATTTCATAAAGGCAAGGGTGATGATTATGTTTGTCTACTTGTATATGTAGATGACATAATTATTACAGGTGCGTCTCAACAAGGAATTGCTTCTCTCAAGTCTCAATTAAGTAAACAATTCAAATTGAAAGACTTAGGAAAACTAGGTTATTTTTTGGGTCTGGAAATTGCACATTCTGAGGAGGGTATTATTGTCTCTCAAAGGAATTATACTTTATAAGTTATAGAGGATGTTGGTTTGTTAGCTGCAAATTAAACCCAAAAGTACCCCTATGGAACCAATATCATTACTTTCTGCAAAACATGGTGATGTTTTTCATGATCCTTCACAGTATAGAAGATTGATTGGCAGATTAATCTATTTAGACATCACAAGACCAGACATCTCTTTTGCAGTTCAACAATTATCTCAATTCATGTCTAATCCACGATTTCATCATTACAATGTTGCTTGTCATTTACTTAGATATCTGAAGAACTCACCAGGCCAAGGTTTTTTTTTTTTTTCAGGAAACTCCACATTACAGCTCTAAGGGTTTTGTGATTCAGACCGAGCAAAATGTCCAGATTCTCATCGTTCAGTTACTGGCTTTTGTATTTTTTTTCTTGGTGATTCATTAGTTTCTTGGAAATCTAAAAAGCAATCAACTGTTTCAAGATCATCAGTAGAGGCAGAATACAGGGCTATGGCTATGACTACTGCTGAATTGGTGTGGATGCAACAACTTTTAAAAGCTTTTGATGTTCATACAAAGGATCAAACTTTACTATTTGGAGACAATGAAGCTGCTCTTCAGATTGCACATAATCCCACTTTTCATGAAAGGACCAAACATATCGAAGTGGATTGTCATTTTGTCCAAGAAAAAGTAGAAGATAAAACCATAAAATTGTTACCAATACGATATGCTTTACAATTAGCAAATACATTCACTAAACCATTGCTAAGTACCAAGTTACAACCTTTTTTAAGCAAGATGGGTCTCAAGAATATATATTCTCCATCTCCATCTTGAGGGGGAATACTAGAGGTTACATTTGTAATTTACATTAGTTACAGGATTTGAATTGTAAATATTATGTTTGTTAGTTAGTTAGGAGCTTAAGGTTGTTAGAAGTTATCTTCACGTTGTATATGAACCTGTACAGATTCATTTTGTTAATCAATTAGGAGAATTCAATCTCAATCTTTCAATTCGTAATAGTTGATGAACCGATTGATATATTGTTTGGATTAATTAAGCTCATCCATATATTCCAAGTGGTGGTATGCTACATGAGGATTCTACCTTTGGAATATAGACAGTCTCTTTTCATAACATCAATTAAATATAATCTTACGAAATAATTTTAAATCATAAAGATACAAAACATGTAGAATTTAGGTTTGTCGAGTAGCAAAACAAGATGAAATTGAGAAGTGACATCGTAAATATAGAAGAGATGGAATTGAGAAGTGACATCGTAAATATAGACGAGCAAGATAATATTTCCGATGAGACAACGGTTAGTTGCATAAACATGTGTTTCACGTGTTATTAATTAACAGAGACTAAGTCTCATTTAATAATGATATATATTAATTTGTTTGAGTTATGTCTCATGCGTGTTGCATAATGTTTAGTCTTCTTTTGTAGTCGGCATTTTTATATTGCAACTTACTGGTTTCTTATGAGCTTAAGGCTATTTTAGTATGTTAATTTATTATTGCTGTATGCTCTATATTATTTGTTTAGATTGATCATATATAGACAAATTAATGAATAATTTGTTTTAACTGGAAATCCAAGACAGTCTCTCACAACTCAAATTATTGGGAAAACGAGAATACTGATACATAAATAATATCACATTACTTCAAAGAGATTCTTGTATATAATTACACACCGCCGGGCATGTTTCTCTCCTTATTCACAATCTACGTAAACATACGTAGTAATTTATTCTTTCATTCAAATTCAAATTAAGAAACACACATACATGCATTCAGAGACTAAAAAGAAAACCTCCCTCCATTAATTTCCTTCTTTTATTAATTAATGTCGAAGTAGAAGTAGAAGTTGCAGAACTACTTAATTAGTGCTGCCATGGGCATCCAAATCCTTGACCAGATCACAAAGGTAGTCCATCATAGAAGTTGGATATGGTACACTCACATTAGGCTTCTCAAACTCAAAGGTCCAAGTAGCCACCTGTCCATCACCCTTTTGTTCAACATGCAATATGATTGTAAAGCTCTTGTAAAGCTCCTCCACTAAATCTCCTCCGATTACCTTAAATACAGCCATGTGGTTTTCCTCATTCACTGCTTCAATTATCTGTTTACAAATTTTTCTTTTTCCCTCTTAATATTTTTCAAGCAGAGATCAATGCAAAATAAATTATCGTTAGTCAGTATGTCATATATAGTTTTGATTTGAATTAATGATTCATGTACTATCAATTTCAATGAAATAACCAGAACTTGGATTTGGTGTATGAAATACCATGAGTGTAGTGCCAAGAGATGATAGATCCAACGGCTCCCCTTTCACCATCATGCAGTTCACAGTCATGAACCTTAATAGGGGCTATCGCAACTATCTCATGGGGATTGTGCCTGAAGAGATCGTGGAATACATCTCCCTTCTTACTGATCTCTACATAACCAATTAACTTTCCAGATAGAGCCATCGATCTCTTATGTATTTAATGCCACAACCCTTCAATTCAACCACCTATATAGAAGAGATAGTTGAGGAGTTTTTATGTAAAATATGGCCGATCACACATGGCCTTATATACAAAATTTTGGCTATTATTTTTTGCAAGTTCTTATCTCGCATTTAATACGGAAAACAGACATTTCATTAAATACTCACGTCCGTCCCTGTTGGTTGATAATCAATTGCGTAAATCAAATTATTCAAAGCAACTATGTACATAGTGTAGCAATGATTGAATTTCTCTCTTTCTCAATATGATATCCTCCTACTTTTTTGGGTTCTTTTACAAGTTGTTTCCAAAAATGAAGCTGCATATTCTGATTTATTAATGTCAAAAGTTCGTTGGCACCATGTTTCTCATAAATCGGCATCTCTGGTCCAACCTTCTCGAATCGACATCCTCCAGCTGTCTCCAAAATTTCAGGCAATTCATTATTCGTCCGAATCTTCAAGACTAATCCACAATCATTATTATCTACGTATTTAATACATTGTCCAGCAGGTATTATCGACCCACTCTTTGAAAGTAAACCACGATCAGCATTATTTATACACGACAGTCACACCACACCATAATCAATTTCACTATTATATATATATATATATATATATATATAGTAAAACTCAAAACTATTAATAAGTTATTTTAAATAAATTATTAATTTAAGAGATATTTTTTATTAATTATGTGAAATTATAATCATTGATTCAAATAAATATATAAAATTAATTTTTAATATATATTAGATATTTTTTATTTGTGAATTAATGAAAACAATAATTTAAAATTTAAAATTTAATATAGAATCACATTAATGAGGAGATCTAATAAATTTAAAATGGAAAACTAATAGATTAACAAGTGGCAACACATTAATTAAAATGTCTAATATGTTGACACATGGCAAAAAAACTACTCTTTTATTAGTATAGAGATATATATATACACGATCAAACACATAGACACAACCACAATACTTGAAAATTTTGAACTCTTGTGAGGGTAGTAGAGGTGAGAAGAGATATAAAAGTGAATCAAACATCAAAAAGTAATATAATTGATAAGAGAAAACATAAACAAATCAAATATATCACCAGCTACAGATGAAAGTCAAGGTTAAATAGCTTCCTATGTGTCGATAGTGAACACTCAAGAACTTTAGGTTAAAATCGATGGGTATAGAATGGCACATTCTGTTCAAACAAAATTAGGAAGCAAATGGAATTGTTTTATTTAGTAAAAGATAGTTCAAGAGTACCTTTGCTGTTCTGATTCCCATTGATCTAGATGTAAAATAGAAAAACAAACAAACAAACAAAACAAAGAGTTTCAGCTTAGAGGAAGAACACAAATAAAAAGTTTTAAATATGGAACAAAGTTCCAACTCGGTTCAGGAGTTCAAAATATAAGGGTTTACCTGATATTGGATTATGAATTTCTCGCATATGAAAATGAGAGAAAAAGAAGGTATAAGGTGGCAACTTGAATAGAAAGTGGTGATGCCGAAGGAGATGGTGGTTAATGGAATTTGGTGATTTTCTTGAAGAGATAGAGATGGGGGCAGAGAAACATAAGGTACAAAGAGTGGTAGAGATAGTGATGAAGGTGAGGTTTCGTGTAATTGTTGTTTTGAAATCTAACAAACATGGAACTCTCAACCTGCACTATAAGGGCTTCCTCCAAAGTAACGGTCACTACTTCGCCTACCCTTCCATTCTTCTCCTTACTCTTCATCCACCAAATTACTTTGCCTACCCTTACATTCTTTTCCTTACTCTCCATCCACCAAATTACTTCACCCACCCTTCCATTCTTCTCCTTAATCTCAATCTATGTGGCTTAAAAGTTTTTTGATGAGAAAGAAGAAGATAAATCTAATTTCTCCATACTAGATAATTGGAGGAGGAGAGCTTAATAGTAAGCATATGAAGAAGAGTATTCATAAGGAGATCATGTTCAGTTGCCATGTAGATCGAGAACATGGACAGAAAAACCAGTGGAAAAAAAAGAGGCATGGTTAGGATTTTTGTTTTAGAAGAAGGATCTTTTATTTGGCTGATACGATATAAGACGTATGACCCCAATTCTTTTCATATATTTTACAAAAGATTACAGGAATATATATACAAATAATGAGAAGATAAAAAAAAAAAAAAAAAAAGAATACAACAGGATAATAAAGAATAGAATCAATATAAAAATAAGGGATATTATCCATTATCGTTGATAGAATCTACGATCTAGGAAAGAGATTTTATTGTCGGACGCCTACATACCGAACCACCACTGATCACCTCCCCCCGCATAACCGCCACTGAAATCCGCCGCTATCGATTCTACTCTACCCCTTTTGATTTTGATCTTCATTTTCTATTTGGATCTATTTTTAGGTTAGGATTTTTTTTATTCAAATCAAGTGATATAGAATGGTGGTGAATGGTTTCTTCAAGATCTGTGTTTCTTGATTCTAGGTTTTGATGACCACACATAGAAAATAAATCCAGAAAAATAGAAGGATTAGCTTATGTGACAAACCACACAAACCAATCCTATAATTTGTTAAAATAAATTACCTAAATATACCTAAAGCTGCATAGTTGACTTACCACACAAGACAATAATGAATTATTTGTTTTGGAAATCTAAAGACAGTTTCAAACAACACAAATCATTTGGAAACAAGAATAATTATACATATATACATCATATATTACATTACTGATTCATGTTTACGCCAGTAGCACCATCCATTTCTTACTCCTTACTCACAAGCGACGTGGTTTATTATTTCAATCGGAGAAAAACACATTCATATCGACTGACACCAAACTTCCTTCCGTTTTCTTCTTTAAGTCGAAGTTACATCACTACTTAGTGTTGTTATAGGTATCCAAGTCCTTGACCAGATCACAAAGGTAGTCCATCAGGGAAGTTGGATATGGTACACTTGTGTCAGGCTTCTCAAACTCAAACGTCCAAGTGGCCACCTCTTTATCACCTTTTTTGTCAACATTTAGTGTGATTGTAAAGGTCTTGTATAACTCATCCACTAGATCTCCTCCGATTACCTTGAACACAATTATGTGGTTTTCATCATTGGCTGCTTCGATTATCTGTTTTGAAATTTTCTTCTTTCCCTCTTTTATCATGCAAAGATGCCAAGTAATATGTCAGTCAATATTACTACTACAAGAAAAAAAAAGTCATGTGCGGTTTCAGACGGAAATCCATAACTAACAATTTTGCGGTTTTACCAATGATTGGAAAGAAAAGTACCGACGAATTACCAGCGGACTGTTTTATCGATCGACGGATAAGTATTTTGACCACGTTTAACTTATTTATTGAAGGAAAGTGGTTGAACAAGTTTAAAATTTTTATTCCTATGGATTTCCGTCTTTGATCCATCGCCAAAGTTAGGGTTTCTGTTTCTGTCACTAGTCTGTCGACCACTACTTGAGTACTAGGTATTCATTCCGTGATTATCGACGATCTATTTTGTCGATAAAAAATTAGGGTCCCTTCTAGTAGTGATATATATATTATAGTTTTGAACTAGACAACTAGTTATAATTTTCTATCCAATTTTCAAACCATAAAGACACCAGATTCTACAAAAATTCATTAAACATGTACAAATGGATAAAGAACATAATTAGGGTTTGCCCTGTTACATACCATGAGTGTAGTGCCAAGAGATGACAGATCCAACGATCCCCCTATCACAGATCACAACCATGAACCTTATCAGGGGATATCACAGCTATCTCATTCGGGTTGTACCTAATGAGGTTGCAGATATCCCCCTTCTTACTGACCTCAACATGACCAATTAACTTTCCACATAGAGCCATCTCTCAAATTAATGACACAACCCTAAGCCACTTGTTTACAAGAGAGAGTTGAAGAGTTTGTGGAAAATGTTACCAACAACGTTGGCTTTAAGGAGGTGTTTGGATTAGATTTTTAGCTTATTGCTTATAGCTTATTTGTGGTGGGAATAAGCAATAAGCAATAAGCATGGGGAGGGATGCTTATTAAAATTAGCTTATTTAGCCTAATAAGCTGAATTTTATCCAAACACTCAAATTAGCTTATTGTGGGAATAAGCAATAAGCACCTCTTTTTTTCCTATCCAAACACCCCCTAAATACAAATTTTTGGTTACTTTACATAGCATTAATAGTTTGATAAACTTACTTAATATTTTTAAGACAACACTTTGTAAACGTGTAACACAAAAACGTAACCACTTTTTCTTGTTTTTAAGGTTGTAATTTGCATAGTAATTTATTATCTATAACCTTAAATAAATTCTTGACATAAAGGAATATGCTCTAGACCTTTATCGGATTTAATGGTTAAATTGCAAGAAGATTAACTTTTTTGTCAATATAACCGAAACATAGAGATTTTTTTGTAAATTTCCTTTTTTTTTTCTTGGTATAATGACTTGAAAGGGTAACGAACTTTCGACTTTTGTCATTATCCCTTTCAAGTCATTATCCCTTTTTTCTTTTACCACAACTATAAAAGATAGAATTTTTCTTTCATCACATAAATTTTAAACTCTCATGATTTTTTAATTTTCTTTCTAATAATTATTAAACCATTGTCATTTTAAAATCACACATTTTAATAATTTGTATAAAAGGCTTAACTTTTTAGTTTAAAAATAACATTAAATGGTTAAACTAAATTGAAATGATAGTATACTATAAAAAAGACATTTTTTCTTTTACCAGATGCATTTGAAACTCTCATTATTTTTCAATTTCTTTCTAAATATAAATCAGTTTAATCAAACATGTGTATCAATATTTTTCAGTTGATAAACCGATTGATATATTGTTTGGATTAATTAAGCTCATCCATATATATTCCTGGTGGTGGTATGCTACATGAGGATTCTACCTTTGGAATATAGACGGGGTTTTTCATAACATCAATTAAATATAATCTTACGAAATAATTTTAAATCATAAAGATACAAAACATGTAGAATTTATGTTTGTCAAGCAGCAAAACAAGATGGAATTGAGAAGTGATATCGTAAATATAGACGAGGAAGATAATATTTCCGATGAGACACCGATTAGTTGCATAAACATGTGTTTTACGTGTTATTAACATAGACTTGGTCTAATTAAATAACGATATATATTAATTTATTTTAGTTATGTGCCATATTGCATAATGTTTACTATTTTTTTTAGTGCCTAGTTAAATAATGATATATATTAATTTGTTTGAGTAATGTCTCATGCATGTTGCATAATGTTTAGTTTTTGTAGTCCTGCATTTTTATATTGCAACTTTCTGGTTTCTTATGAGCTTAAGGCTATTTTAGTATGTTAATTTATTATTGCTGTTTTCTCTATATTATTTGTCTAGATTGATCATATATAGACAAATTATGAATAATTTGTTTTAACTGGAAATCCAAAGACAGTTTCTCACAACACAAATGATTGGGAAACGGAATACTGATACATAAATACATCACAATATCACATTACTTCAAAGAGATTCTTGTATATAATACTCCACCGTCGGGCATGTTTCTCTCCTTATTCACCATCTACTTAAACATACGTATATAATTTATTCTTTCATTCAAATTCAAATTAAGAAACACACGTACATGCATTCAGAGACTAAAAAGAAAACCTCCCTCCATTAATTTCCTTCTTTTATTAATTAATGTCGAAGTAGAAGTAGAAGTTGCAGAACTACTTAATTAGTGCTGCCATGGGCATCCAAATCCTTGACCAGATCACAAAGGTAGTCCATCATAGAAGTTGGATATGGTACACTCACATTAGGCTTCTCAAACTCAAAGGTCCAAGTAGCCACCTGTCCATCACCCTTTTGTTCAACATGCAATATGATTGTAAAGCTCTTGTAAAGCTCCTCCACTAAATCTCCTCCGATTACCTTAAACACAGCCATGTGGTTTTCCTCATTCACTGCTTCAATTATCTGTTTACAAATTTTTCTTTTTCCCTCTTAATATTTTTCAAGCACAGATCAATGCAAAATAAATTATCGTTAGTCAGTATGTCATATATAGTTTTGATTTGAATTAATGATTCATGTACTATCAATTTCAATGAAATAACCAGAACTTGGATTTGGTGTATGAAATACCATGAGTGTAGTGCCAAGAGATGATAGATCCAACGGCTCCCCTTTCACCATCATGCAGTTCACAGTCATGAACCTTATTAGGGGCTATCGCAACTATCTCATGGGGGATGTGCCTGAAGAGATCGTGGAATACATCTCCCTTCTTACTGATCTCTACATAACCAATTAACTTTCCAGATAGAGCCATCGATCTCCTATGTATTTAATGCCACAACCCTTCAATTCAACCACCTATATAGAAGAGATAGTTGAGGAGTTTTTATGTAAAATATGGCCGATCACACTTGGCCTTATATACAAAATTTTGGCCACCGGGTCCTGGCTCACATGTAGAATTTTAGTATATTTTGCAACTTCTAATTATTTAGAATTTAATACGGAAAAGAAACATCTCATTAAATACTCACGTCCCTGTTGATTGATAATCAATTGCGTAAATGATACTACCTCCCTCTCAATATTATTGTCTACGGACAAAAAACACACGGATTAACAAAAACATTAATTATTATTAACTTTATATAATAAAATGACAGTTTTGTCCTTACTTTGCATTTAATATTTCATTAAATGTTTAGTTGGTTAAGTAATACTAAGGGTTATTTTGGTAAAAATGTTATTTATTTTTAGAAATTGACTATTATTTTGGGACAAACTAAAAAGGAAAGATGGACTATAATTTTGGGACGGAGGGAGTAAATCAAATTATTCAATGTGAAGTAATTAATGTCGATCATGATTGAAGCAGTTGCACCACGTGGTGCAACCCTTGTACTCTACGTCGATTTTGGTTGCCAAAAAATGTGAAACTATTTGAACTGATGTTTCATATTCGTACCCACCGGTGCTCCGAGGTAGTTAAGTGGGACCACAGCCGGTTCACTACCTAGTGGGGCCGCCCATCTAACAACTTCTTGCCAATTTGCCCCAATACCGAACACCCATGACTTCCAAAAGTTTACTTTGAGGCCGGATGAGACATGGAAGCACCTGAGAATTCTAGAAAGATTCTTTATATTATCCTTACACCATTCTCCTAAGAATAAGGCATTATTCGCATAGAATAAATGGGAAATTAGAGTATCACAATTGGGTATCTTTATGAGTTTAAATAAACCTTTTGCACAAGCCTCTTTCATAGCCACATTCAATCCTTCCATTGCAATTATGAACAGGAAAGGAGAGAGTGGATCTCCTTATTGAACCCCCTTTTCCATAGCAAATTCTTTGGTGGGCGACCCGTTAATTTGAACGGAGGCCCTAGCTGATGTGAGGCATCCCATAATCCACCTCCTCCACTTGTCACCATATCCCATTTGTATTATGATGGACTCAAGATAACCCCAGTTGATTGAGTTAAAGGCCTTATCAAAATCGACCTTAAAGAGTAGTATTTGGTTTTTTGTCTTCTTTGCCCAAGAGCATAACTCGTTGACAATCAACGGCCCATCCAGTATATTCCTTCCATCCACAAACGCAGTTTGTACCTGGTCAATATTAAGTTCGATCACCAATTTTAAGCGGTTCGCGAGTGCTTTTTCAATTACTTTGTACATACACCCTATAAGACTGATGGGGCGAAAGTCCCCGAGAATGAGTAGGTCTTTTAATTTCAGGACCAATGTGATAAATGATAAGTTACACCCAGGGCTAAATCTCCCATGTTGCTCAAAATGTTTAGCAAATGCAAAGATATCCAAATGTAGTAGATTCCAATACTTTTTAATAAACTTGAAATTAAAACCTTCCGGTCCAGGTGCTTTCTCGCTTCCACATGCTCATACCGCTTTTTTTATTTCATCGAGTGAGAATGGTGCTTCCAGTTCATTACTGGCATTGAGGTCAAGAGTCCGAAATTTGGAGCTGATGAGCTTCGATCTAACAAGCCATTTTTCCCTGAACTTGTTATGGTAAAATTTAAAAGTCTCTTGTTTGATGGTTTGAGCATCTGTGACCCACTCACCATTTATGACGAGCCCATATATTTGTTGTGTTCCAGCCTCCAAAGCCTTCAAAGCTACAATAGCCACCTTTGTTGACAAAATGAGACCTAGGGTGGCAAAGTCTTCCAACCCTATGATGAACACAGTTAATGAAGACAACTACAATGGTGGCTGCCAAGACTATAAATAGAGACTTCATTCTTCAGTTGTAAGCATCCCAAAACACAAAGAAATAGATAGTATAACATTTAGAGTGAGAGTGTTAGTGAGAGGGTTGGTTTTTTGTAATAGTTGAGTGTAAGAGTTGCTCCTCTTATTGTAATTCCATTTTAGCGTTTAATAGAAGAGTTTTCCAACCCCAACAACTGGTATCAGAGCCCCGTTTGGTGTCCAGGGATTTTTTCATGAATTTCTCTTTTTTACGTCAATTTTTTTGCCTCAAAATCGATTTCTGGGTACACCATTAGAAAGGTCTTGTTTCAAGGATTTCGAAAATATATTTTTCGTGATTTTTTTACCACGGGAAGACCTCCAAAACGCCGGTCAAAGATTGGTCAAACTCGCCGGAAAACTCGTCGAAAAATCCAGGTGGCCGGAGAAGAAGGAGTGACGTCATCATTGACCAGAAGTTCAGAAAAGTTGCATTTTAGCCCCTGAAGTTTTAGAAAATTGCAGAAATGTCCCACTGTTTCTGAAAAACTGCAGCTCGTCCCTGTTGTTCTGAAAATAACTGTTTTGGTCCCTGGAGTTCTGAAAAGTTTCAGAAAAGTCCCTGGTTAGCAGAAATATTTTAGATTGGCCCCTGTAAGTTCCGAAAATTACAGTTTAGCCCCTATAGTTCCGAAAAGTTACAAATTAGCACATAACTTTTCAAGAAAGTATATTTTGACCCCGAAAAACTCTACCTTACCATTTTTGACGCTTCTGAATCCAACCGAGAGCTCGGTTTTATCTAATTTTCCTCGAAATATTTGTAAAATAAATTTGCAATTATGTTTAATGGAATCTACAAGTACGATTACGATGGTTCGACTTACGCCCACAAATTACAACATGTGGAAGCCAAGGATGGAAGATTTGCTTAATCTGAAAGATTTAGCAGAGCCTATAGAAAAGCAAGGCATCAAAACCGACACGAAGACAGACGAAGTTTGGACGAGAATAAATAGGAAAACGGTGGCACAAATTCGACAGTGGATCGACCACAGTGTTTTTCACCATGTCTCTCAAGAGACAGATGCGTACAAACTTTGGGAGAAGCTCGAGAATATGTATTAGGCAAAGACGGCACGCAACAAGATCTTGCTGATGAGGCGCCTTGTAAACCACAAGTTACGAAGTGGTATGTCCATAACCGAGCATACGAGTCAGTTCCAGGATCTCGTAAATCAGCTCAGTGCTGCTGATTGGGTTCTCAAAGACAAGGAACAAGCCATATTGCTCTTGAGTTCTCTACCAGATAATTGGAAGACGCTTGTTGTGACTCTCAGCAATTTTGCCCCCGGTGGTAAAGTGACAATGGAGATGGTCACAGACGCCCTAATGAACAAGGAAGCAAGAAGGAAAGAAGTTGGTACAGACCAGTCTTTTGCCCTTGTGTCTAGGGGTGCAAACGAGCCGAGCCGAGCCCGAGCTGAGCCAGGCTCGGCTCAGGCTTGTTTAAGTTGTATAAGGCTTGAGCTCGAGCTCGACTCGATTCGAGCTTCCTTGTACTAAGCTTGGCTCGAGCTCGTAAAGAATTATACAAGCTCGGCTCGGGCTCGGGCTCGACTCGTTTTTTATCTGACCTGTCTAAATAAGCTTAAGCTCGGCTCGAGCTCATTTAGAAGCTCGTTTACTAATACCTTAAATCCATAATTCCCCCTAATATGTTTTTATTTTAATATATATACATAATATTAAATTATATTATATAAAGGCTCGTTTAGGCTCGCGAGCCTAATCAAGCTTAATGACATAGGCTTGAGCTCGAGCTCGTTTAATAAACGAGTTTAATATTAAGCTCGAGCTCGGCTCGGGCTCGTTTAAAATCGATTTCAAGTCGAGCTTTTAACGATCCGATCTCAAGTAGCTCGCGAGTAGCTTGGCTCATTTGCACCCCTACTTGTGTTAGAAAACAAAGAAAGAGGTGGGGGCAGAACTGGAGGCCGAGGCCGAGGTCGAGGTAGAGGTAGAGGCAGACATAGTCAAAGTAGAGGAAGATCTCAAGATCGTGGGAAATCACGAGATCGAGGGAAATCGTGAGAGCGATGTAAATCTTCAAATACATGGTTCGAAGGCTATTGCAATCATTGTAATTATTATGGCCACAAAAGAAGTGATTGTTGAAGGTTCTTATGAGAGCAGCCCGAGTCAAGTCAGAATCCAAGCAGGGAGAATGGTGAAACCATGGTCACCATAACACAAGACGTTGCCCTTGTTACATACGAGGACGAAGCATGCCTACATGTTGGAACTCATGATGATGAGTGGGTGATTGATAGCGCCGCATCATATCATTCGACTCCAAACCAGGATTTATTCACTACTTATAAACCCGGAGACCATGGTACGTGAAGATGGGAAACACCAGTTTTTCAAGCATTGTTGGTATTAGTGATGTGCATTTAAAGACCAATGTTGGATGTACATTGGTGTTGAAAGATGTTCGACATGTCCCAGAGCTAAGAATGAATCTTATCTCAGTTGGAGCTCTTGATGTCCAAGGATATGATAATCAATTCAAAAATGGCACCTGGAAGTTGTTAAAAGGTGTTATGGTTGTTGCAAGGGGACAACTTAATGGTACTCTTTATAAAAGCCATGCAAAGCTACTTCAACCAAGTCTCAATGCTGTTGAAGAAGAGATATCACCAAACTTGTGGCATAGAAGACTAGGCCACATGAGCGAGAAGGGATTGACGACTCTTGCAAAGAAGGAGTCCATTTCAATGGCAAAAGATGTTGCCTTGGATCCTTGTGAATACTGCCTATTTGGGAAACAACATAGAGTTTCCTTTAGCTCCACAAGAAAGAACCGCTCTGAGTTGCTGAGCCTTGTCCACTCCGACGTATGTGGACCCATTGAAGTAGAATCTCTTGGTGGAAGCCGCTATTTTGTGACATTCATTGACGATGCATCACGAAAGGTATGGGCATACTATTTGAGGACGAAGGACCAAGTATTAGACCGCTTCAAAGCTTTTCATGCAATGGTGGAAAGACAAACAGGCAAGCAGTTGAAATGTCTCAGGTCAAATAATGGAGGCGAGTACTATTCTCGTGAGTTCTCTAAATACTGCACGGAACATGGTATCAGACATGAAAAGACTGCCCCACGAACCCCACAACACAACGGTGTAGCAGAACGGATGAATCACACTATTGTTGAGAAAGTTCGATGCATGCTCAACATGACTAAACTCCCAAAGCCATTTTGGGGTGAAGCTATATTGACATCTTGCTATCTAATAAATAGGTCACCTTCCGCTCCATTGAATTTTGAAGTTCCGGAGAAGATATGGACAGGTAAAGACATATCATATTCTCACTTGAGAGTATTTGGGTGCAAGGCGTTTGCACATGTATCAAGTGAATTGCGGAAGAAGTTGGACCTCAAATCCACTCCATGAATCTTTATTGGATATGGAGATGAAGAGTTTGGGTACAGGCTATGGGACCCAGAACTAAAGAAGGTTATTCGAAGTAGAGATGTGGTTTTCTATGAAAACCAGTATTATGATTTCAAGGCACCGGTTAACAAGCAACAAAGCTCCAAAGTTTCAGATATAATATATGAAAATAAAGATGATGTTTCCACTGAAGAAGAGGATGAAGAAGTTGATGATGCAAATCAAGAAGGTGTTGAGCAGGGGGAGCTTCCACCCCATGATACTTTAGATACATTTCCAGAAGTTACAAACGAAGGAACTCAAGTTAGACGATCCGAACGAGTTCGTGCTCCATCAAGAAGATATCCAACTTCAAACTACATCATTCTTACTAGTGAGGGGGAGCCAGAGAGCTTTCAAGAAGCACAATCTCATATTGATAAAGCAAATTGGCAGAAGGCCATGGAAGAAGAAATGAATTCTTTACAGAAGAATCAAACATATGAGTTGGTGAAACTCCCCAAAGGAAAGAAAGCCTTGAAAAACAAGTGGGTTTTCAAGTTGAAGAAAGACAGCAAGGGAAATACTATGAAGTATAAGGTGAGACTCGTTGTCAAAGGTTTCCAAAAAAAAGAAGGAATCGACTTTGATGACACTTTTTTTTCCGGTTGTGAAGATGATGTTTATTCGAGTTGTACTCGGATTAGTTGCCAGTCTAGATCTTGAACTTGAGCAGATGGATGTGAAAACAACCTTTCTCCATGGAGATTTGGATGAAGAAATATACATGGAGCAGCCTGATGGCTTTAAAGTCCCAAAGAAAGGGCACCTCATCTGTAAATTAAAGAAGAGCCTTTATGGTGTTAAGCAAGCCCCAAGGCAGTGGTACAAGAAGTTTGATTCATTTATGATGAATCATGAGTACAAGAGAACTGTTGCAGACCATTGTGTCTATCTGAAGAAGTTTCCAGATGGGAAATTTGTCATCCTTTTGCTCTACGTAGATGATATGTTGATAGTGGGCCAAGATGCAACGATGATCAACAACTTGAAGAAGGATTTGTCTAAGTTCTTTGATATGAAAGACTTAGGCCAAGCACAACAGATATTGGGCATGAAAATTATCCATGATAGAAATCAAGAAAATTGTTCTTATCACAGGAAGAGTATGTTGAACGTGTGATCAAAAGGTTTAACATGGAAAATGCCAAGCCCATTGGTACGCCCTTGGCTAACCACTTCAATTTGAGTAAGAAAAATTGTCCATCTTCTGAGAAAGAAAAAGAAGAGATGAAGACAGTCCCCTATTCCTCAGCCGTAGGAAGTCTTATGTATGCAATGGTGTACATGACCAGATATTGCTCATGTTGTTGGTGTTGTGAGTAGATATCTAGCTAATCCAGGAAAACAACATTGGGAAGCAGTCAAATGGATACTTCGATACCTGAAGGGTAGTTCGAAACTATGTTTATGCTACGGGGGAGCAAAGCCAATCGTGGAAGGTTATACAGATGCCGATATGGCCGAAGATCTTGATAGTAGGAAATCTACATCGAGTTACATTTTTACTTTGGCAGGGGGAGCTATCTCGTGGCAATCCAAGCTACAGAAGTGTGTCGCGCTGTCAACAACAGAAGCCGAATATATTGCTGTTGTTGAAGCTGGGAAGGAGCTTATATGGATGAAACGGTTTCTTCAAGAATTAGGCTTTCCACAAGAAGAGTACATCATTCATTGCGATAGTCAGAGTGCTATGGACCTGAGTAAGAAGTCGATGTACCATTCCCGCACAAAACATATTGATATACGCTATCACTGGCTTAGAGAAGCAATTGAGGGATGAGAATTAAAGTTGTTAAAGATCAACACCAACAACAATCCCGCAGACATGTTGACGAAGGTGGTGACACAAGAGAAACACAGACTATGTGTTGACATAGTTGGGATGAGGATTGTTGGACTTGGACGGAGACTGGAGGGGGAGATTTGTTGTGTTCCAGCCTCCAAAGCTACAGTAGCCACCTTTGTTGACAAAATGAGACCTAGGGTGGCAAAGTCTTCCAACCCTATGATGAACACAGTTAATGAAGACAACTACAATGGTGGCTGCCAAGACTATAAATAGAGACTTCATTCTTCAGTTGTAAGCATCCTAAAACACAGAGAAATAGATAGTATAACACTTAGAGTGAGAGTGTTAGTGAGAGGGTTGGTTTTTTGTAATAGTTGAGTGTGAGAGTTGCTCCTCCTATTGTAATTCTATTTTAGTGTTTAATAGAAGAGTTTTCCAACCCCAACAGTATTTGGTTCTTTTATCGATTGTTATTCATGAACCCGTGAAAGAACCGTGTGTTCTCGTCCCCATCGACCACCCATTTGATCCGTGCCTTTTGCTTGAGGTCATCCAATGCCATTCTTTCAATCTCCGCAATTTTTTGGAGCCCATCCTGCCTTTCACTGAGTTTGCACCCATTCAGTTCACGTGATTCGGCTTCCAAATCAAATGCGTGTATCCTTTGTTTTAGTCTCTTTAATTCTGCTACCTCATTGGGGAAGTCAAAGGCACGCCACCTTTTGATTTCATTTTTGAGATATTTTAGTTTTGCAGCAAGATAACTATCCGGAGCACCATAACCAACAAAAGACGACCAGGCATGAGATACAATCAGTTCGAATTCATCCCTCATCATCCATGAGTTAAAGAGTCTGAACGGGGTCTTTCCATAGTCTGCAGTGGATCGAAGGAGAACCGGGCAGTGATCAGACAGTTCACGTGGTAGGGCAGTGACAGATGTATTGGGGAATCGGTTGATAAAGCTAGGACTAAGTAAAAATCTGTCCAGTTTACTCAATTTTGGCTCTGCTTGACAGAAGTATGTGTATCTGTGCCCACCCATGCTAATGTCCCGAAGTCTTGATTCACTAATGTATCGATTGAACCAGAAGGCAGCAGACGGGTTAAAATGTGAGTTGTATCTTTCCTCATGTCGACGTATGCAAAAGACGTTTGGGATTGGACTTACAGTTGGTGCAGTATTCCTAAGCACCAATGCAAAACAGTCGGCGAGGTGATCGAGTTAGCAAACTCATGGGGGAATTGTCGCATTAGGAGGAACAACTTCATCAGCATTATGTATGGGACACTATGGTGGATATGGAAAGCAAGGTGTGCTAGAGTTTTCAAAGGTAACCATATCCCATCAGTCAAAGTAGTGGAGTTCATCAAGTCACAGGTTTTTACCTGGGTAAAATAAAAATATAGGAGGTTGAAATGTTTAATTAAATGGGTTGAATGTGTTAATTGCCCTTTGTTATGCTTGTAAAACTTAAACATGTACCTGTTTTATTTTGATATTGCTATGGTCGTCTAGCTCCTTGTTAGGCGGGCAGCATGTTAGGTGGGCAGCAGGTTTCTAATTAATATACTTATTTGGCGGTTCCAAAAAAAAAAAAATTGAACTGATGTTTTCCATGTCAGGATCAACGTCCAATAATGTGATCATCATGATTGTTCTCCATGTCGATCAGGATCAAATGCATTTTTGACTTGCAAGATCAAATTATAGATGATGTTCGACGTTCCATCTTCTCGTCTTCTTTCATTCTGTGTCTTTGCTACTCTCTATTTCTATAGGATTTTTCAAAGCAACTATGTACATAGTTTAGCAATGATTGAATTTCTCTCTTTCTCAATATGAGAAATTAAATATCCTCCTACTTTTTTGGGTTCTTTTACAAGTTGTTTCCAAAAATGAAGCTGCATATTCTGATTTTAATGTCAAAAGTTCGTTGGCACCATGTTTCTCATAAATCGGCATCTCTAATCCACAATCATCATTATCTACGTATTTAATACATTGTCCAGCAGGGTCAAAACTTTCAACCAATTTATTATCGACCCACTATTTGAAAGTAACCCACGATCAGCATTATTTATACACGACAGTCACACCACACCATAATCAATTTCACTATTAATTAAATATGTGACCATATTCAGCCCATTGTGTAAAGATGAACCAATTAGTCAATTAACAATGTCCATATAATGTAGAGGATTTAAAACGGAACCCGATCATGTATGAAACATGTCGTGTTAGAACCGAACCGGTGGTTTCGAATCAGATTGGTGGCTCAAGCGTTGGAACCCGTTTAATTAGGTGAAACCGGATTGCGAAATGAATCACGAGCCTAGACATTGGAAAGTAATTTTGGTTTTTTTTTTACCAAACAGTCATGTAGCCGTTGGTGAGCCTTTTATTGTCAAAATGACCCATTTGCCCCTGATTTGTTTATAGAAATTCATCCAAGTATATATATATATATATATATATATATATATATATATATATATATATATATATATATATATATATATATATATATATATATATATATATATATATATATATATATATATATATATATTCAGGTGATGAATAAATTGATATATTTGTTTGGCTTAAGTTTATGTGGTGATATGTTCTTTTGGAACGACAAATCTAATGTACCGATAAATTACTCTTAATTCCACCTTATGTTCCATACGAGATTTGAACTCTCGACATTGTTGGTGTTAATCCAAACCAGGTCAAAGCAATATATTTTATTCAGGGGCAATTCAGTCTTTTTGTTAAGAGTAATGGAGTATGACCAAGTAAATAACCACGTTTGGCTCCAGAGAGTTAGTAGGCAGTCTTTCTAGGATAATGAACCAACAGACATACATCAAGAGGTATTACAACACCTGATGATGCCACTGGGAAACACTTCGGTGTGGTGGTACGTTTCATGAGGATTCTACCTTTTGAACATCTACGAAATCAACAAAAAAAAATTCTTCCTTTTTAATTTAATTTCGCTGAAAACATGGAGTCTTTAGAATGAGAGAGAGGGGTAAAATAGAGAGAACTGAGATGGGAGAGAGGGTTGTGGGAGTCTTGAGGGAGGGGGGGGGGGGGGGGGGGGGGGGGGGGGGGGGGGGGGGGGGGGGTTGATGACGTCATAGAAGATGTCTTGGAGTCTCCAAAGATGTCCTGGAGTCGCCGCATGTATCTTTCAAGTGGGTGAGAGAAATTGGAAGGTGTGGGAAGAGAATGGTAGATGATAAAAGTTGACAAACTTTTTTTTAAAATATAAGTAATAAATAAGTAACTGAAAAATAAATAGACAAACATAAAATAGACTTTTTTATATCTAAAATGGGATTCTGTGGTAATACTTTTAACCTGAAATATTATCATATCAAACCCTTTCGATAACTTGAAAACGCAGCAGGGTGGTAAGAATTTAACTTTTAAAATCCGACCTCATTATCAAAAACAACCCCTTAAACCTTTCTTGTTAGCATTATAGTCGGTGAGCATAGTCGTTATCAGAGTGACAATGTATATATGTATATATATATATATATATATATATATATATATATATATATATATATATATATATATATATATATATATCGGTAAAATTTAAGCCATTTAATTTTTTGTGTTTATTAATTCAAACAAATCATGTGAGGACACAATGCCAATAATTAATATAAAATGATATTCAAATTTATAAACTATTATAAATAATATTTCAAATAAAAGAGGTATATCCAATATTTGAAAAATCTTCATATTTGAGTTTCTTGCAAAACAAGCTAGGAAACTTGCCAAACTAGTGAGGGTTGCAAAAGTGTTGCCTATTCGGAATTTGATGTAACAATTTTTTTAGAAAATGTTGCATTAGGGTCTGCTGATGCAACCTTTTTTTTTTCTTCAGAAAACATTGCATTAGGATCTGATTCATATGACAACATCTAATGTAGCACATTTCACGATGCAACACTTTTTTCTAGTAAACCCTACTTTCCATTAATAGGTTCAAGGTCCTGGCCATTAAACCCTAGCCTAGGGCACACATAATCAAAATAACCATAGAAAACAGAAACAATAATTCCCTACCTTTTAAACCCTAATTTTCGAAAACCACAACATGCAAACAAGATTTTACACAAATCAAATTCGACCTAATAGTGAAAATAACTATAGACAAAGGCATTGATATTATCTAAGAACATATAGTAGCGGAAGCGTATAACAATTTTCTAGGGAAATATTCATACTTTTGTTACAACTACTAAATAAATAAGAAACACATACCTCTTCATTGGCCAAAGATCTTCTAGCTTATGGTCTTGTTGTTGCAATATTGCGTGGATGCCAATGATCGAAAAGGAGAACTCATCTAATCGAATTGCACCTAAGAACTCCAATTGAGCAAAGTGACAAACCCTAGGAGAGGGGAGATGAAAAAGCCAAACCCAAAAATACTATAAGGGTTTGGTTTTCGTCAACCTTAGGGAGAGCAAAGGGAGGCCAAAATTTAGTTAGCGTTTCGAACATCTAGGGTTTGATCTCTAGCTCCTGATTTATAAGCTTCCAATTGTTTAATGCCAAAGCAACCACCTTTTTGCTGAATTCGCCCTTGAATTGTTTCTATTAATTAAACATTTTAATTAACTAACATCCAACCCCTTCAATTAATTAACTTCCAATTAATTCCAATTTAATTTCTAATTAATTTATCATAGGATAACAAATTAATAAACTAATTTCTCCTAAATTCTTTTTGTGTTGTAATTACTCAATTAGGTTTTAAGGGTAACCCAAATATTAACAATAGTTATGACCTTGAACACTAACATACATGCATATGTTAAAGTACATGCATTCACACACAACCATAGTTACACACACTCACAACCATCTCTCTCTCTCTCTCTCTCTCTCTCTATATATATATATATATATATATATATATATATATATATATATATATATACGATCAAACACATAGACACAACCACAATACCTGAAAATTTTGAACTCTTATGAGGGTAGTAGAGGTGAGAAGAGATATAAAAGTGAATCAAACATCAAAAAGTGATATAATTGATAAGAGAAAACATAAACAAATCAAATATATCACCAGCTACAGATGAAGGTGAAGGTTAAATAGCTTCCTATGTGTCGATAGTGAATACTCAAGAACTTTAAGTTAAAATCGATGGGTATAGAATGGCACATTCTGTTCAAAAAAAATTAGGAAGCAAATGGAATTGTTTTATTTAGTAAAAGATAGTTCAAGAGTACCTTTGTTGTTCTGATTCCCATTGATCTAGATGTAAAATAGAAAAACAAACAAACAAACAAAACAAAACAAAGAGTTTCGGCTTAGAGGAAGAACACAATTAAAAAGTTTTAAATATGGAACAAAGTTCCAACTCAGTTCAGGAGTTCAAAATATAAAGGTTTACCTGATATTGGATTATGAATGTCTTGCATATGAAAATGAGAGAAAAAGAAGGAATAAGGTGGCAACTCGAATAGAAAGTGGTGATGCCGAAGGAGATGGTGGTTAATGGAATTTGGTGATTTTCTTGAAGAGATAGAGATGGGGACAGAGAAACATAAGGTACAAAGAGTGGTAGAGATAGTGATGAAGGTGAGGTTTCGTGTAATTGTTGTTTTGAAATCTGACAAACATGGAAGTCTCAACCTGCACTACAAGGGCTTCCTACAAAGTAACGGTCACTACTTCGCCTACCCTTCCATTCTTCTCCTTACTCTTCATCGACCAAATTACTTTGCCTACCCTTACATTCTTCTCCTTACTCTCCATCCACTAAATTACTTCACCCACCCTTCCATTCTTCTCCTTAGTCTCAATCTATGTGGCTTAAAAGTTTTTTGATGAGAGAGAAGAAGATAAATCTAATTTCTCCATACTAGATAGTTGGAGGAGGAGAGCTTAATAGTAAGCATATGAAGAAGAGTATTCATAGGGAGATCATGTTCAGTTGCCATGTAGATCAAGAACATGGACAGAAAAACCAGTGGAAAAAAAAGAGGCATGGTTAGGATTTTTGTTTTAGAAGAAGGATCTTTTATTTGGCTGATACGATATAAGACGTATGACCCCAATTCTTTTCATATATTTTACAAAAGATTACTGGAATATAAATACAAATAATGAGAAGATAAAAAAAAGAGAATACAACAGGATAATAAAGAATAGAATCAATATAAAAATAAGGGATATTATCCGTTATCGTTGATAGAATCTCCGATCTAGGAAAGAGATTTTATTGTCAGACGCCTACATACCGAACCACCACTGATCACCTCCCCCCGCATAACCGCCACTAAACTCCGCCGCTATCGATTCTACTCTACCCCTTTTGATTTTGATCTTCATTTTCTATTTGGATCTATTTTTAGGTTAGGATTTTTTTTATTCAAATCAAGTGATATAGAATGGTGGTGAATGCTTTCTTCAAGATCTGTGTTTCTTGATTTTAGGTTTTGATGACCACACATAGAAAATAAATCCAGAAAAATAGAAGGATTAGCTTATGTGACAAACCACACAAACCAATCCTATAATTTGTTAAAATACATTACCTAAATATACCTAAACCTACATAGTTGACTTACCAGACAAGACAATAATGAATTATTTGTTTTGGAAATCTAAAGACAGTTTCAAACAACACAAATCATTTGGAAACAAGAATAATTATACATATATACATCATATATTACATTATTGATTCATGTTTACGCCAGTAGCACCATCCATTTCTTACTCCTTACTCACAAGCGACGTGGTTTATTATTTCAATCGGAGAAAAACACATTCATATCGACTGACACCTAACTTCCTTCCGTTTTTTTTAAGTCGAAGTTACATCACTACTTAGTGTTGTTATAGGTATCCAAGTCCTTGACCAGATCACAAAGGTAGTCCATCAGGGAAGTTGGATATGGTACACTTGTGTCAGGCTTCTCAAACTCAAACGTCCAAGTAGCCACCTCTTTATCACCTTTTTTGTCAACATTTAATGTGATTGTAAAGGTCTTGTATAGCTCATCCACTAGATCTCCTCCGATTACCTTGAACACAATTAAGTGGTTTTCATCATTGGCTGCTTCGATTATCTGTTTTGAAATTTTCTTCTTTCCCTCTTTTATCATGCAAAGATGCCAAGTAATATGTCAGTCAATATCACTACTACAAGAAAAAAAAAGTCATGTGCGGTTTCAGACGGAAATCCATAACTAACAATTTTGTTGTTTTACCAATGATTGGAAAGGAAAGTACCGACGAATTACCAGCGGACTGTTTTATCGACCGACGGATAAGTACTTTGACCACGTTTAACTTATTTACTGAAGGAAAGTGGTTGAACAAGTTTAACATTTTTATTCGTATGGATTTTCGTCTTTGATCCATCGCCAAAGTTAGGGTTTCTGTTTCTGTCACTAGTCTGTCGACCAGTACTTGAGTACTAGGTATTCATTCCGTGATTATCGACGATCTATTATGTCGATAAAAAATTAGGGTCCCTTCTAGTAGTGATATATATTATAGTTTTGAACTAGACAACTGGTTATGATTTTCTATCCAATTTTCAAACCATAAAGACACCAGATTCTACAAAAATTCATTAAACATGTACAAATGGATAAAGAACATAATTAGGGTTTGCCCTGTTACATACCATGAGTGTAGTGCCAAGAGATGACAGATCCAACGGTCCCCCTATCACCATCATGCAGATCACAACCATGAACCTTATCAGAGGATATCACAGCTATATCATTCGGGTTGTACCTAATGAGGTTGTAGATATCCCCCTTCTTACTGACCTCAACATGACCAATTAACTTTCCACATAGAGCCATCTCTCAAATTAATGACACAACCCTAAGCCACTTGTTTACAAGAGAGAGTTGATGAGTTTGTGGAAAATGTTGCCAACAACGTTGGCTTTAAATACAAATTTTTGGTTGCTTTACACATCATTAATAGTTTGATAAACTTACTTAATATTTTTAAGACAACACTTTGTAAACGTGTAACACAATAACGTAACCACTTTTTCTTGTTTTTAAGGTTGCAATTTGCATAGTAATTTATTATCTATAACCTTAAATAAATTCTTGACATAAAGGAATATGCTCTAGACCTTTATCGGATTTAATGGTTAAATTGCAAGAAAAAAAATCAGGATTAACTTTTTTGTCAATATAACCGAAACATAGAGATTTTTTTTGTAGATTTCCCTTTTTTTTCTTTTACCACGACTATAAAAGATAGAATTTTTCTTTCATCACATAAATTTTAAACTCTCATGATTTTTTAATTTCTTTCTAATAATTATTAAACCATTGTCATTTTAAAACCACACATTTTAATAATTTGTATAAAAGGCTTAATTTTTTAGTTTAAATATAACATTAAATGGTTAAATTAAATTGAAATGATAGTATACTATAAAAAAGACATTTTTTCTTTTACCAGATGTATTTGAAACTCTCGTTATTTTTTAATTTCTTTCTAAATATAAATCAGTTTAATCAAACATGTGTATCAATATTTTTCAGTTGATGAACCGATTGATATATTGTTTGGATTAATTAAGCTCATCCATATATATTCTTGGTGGTGGTATGCTACATGAGGATTCTACCTTTGGAATATAGACGGGGTTTTTTCATAACATCAATTAAATATAATCTTACGAAATAATTTTAAATCATAAAGATACAAAACATGTAGAATTTATGTTTGTCAAGCAGCAAAACAAGATGGAATTGAGAAGTGATATCGTAAATATAGACGAGGAAGATAATACTTCCGATGAGATAACGATTAGTTGCATAAACATGTGTTTTACGTGTTATTAACATAGACTTGGTCTAATTAAATAACGATATATATTAATTTATTTTAGTTATGTGCCATATTGCATAATGTTTAGTATTTTTTTAGTGCCTAGTTAAATAATGATATATATTAATTTGTTTGAGTAATGTCTCATGCATGTTGCATAATGTTTAGTTTTTGTAGTCCTGCATTTTTATATTGCAACTTTCTGGTTTCTTATGAGCTTAAGGCTATTTTAGTATGTTAATTTATTATTGCTGTGTTCTCTATATTATTTGTCTAGATTGATCATATATAGACAAATTATGAATAATTTGTTTTAACTGGGAATCCAAATTAAGACAGTTTCTCACAACACAAATTATTGGGAAACGAGAATATTGATCCATAAAAACATCACAATATCACATTACTTCAAAGAGATTCTTGTATATAATAGTACTACACCCCCGGGCATGTTTCTCTCCTTATTCACCATCTACGTAAACATACGTAGTAATTTATTCTTTCATTCAAATTCAAATTAAGAAACACACATACATGCATTCAAAGACTAAAAAGAAAACCTCCCTCCATTAATTTCCTTCTTTTATTAATTAATGTAGAAGTAGAAGTAGATGCTCCTCCACTAATTATTAGTGCTGCCTTGGGCATCCAAGTCCTTGACCAGATCACAAAGGTAGTCCATCATAGAAGTTGGATATGGTACACTCACATTAGGCTTCTCAAACTCAAAGGTCCAAGTAGCCACCTGTCCATCACCCTTTTGTTCAACATGCAATATGATTGTAAGGCTCTTGTAAAGCTCCTCCACTATATCTCCTCCGATTACCTTAAACACAGCCATGTGGTTTTCCTCATTCACTGCTTCAATTATCTGTTTACAAATTTTTCTTTTTCCCTCTTAATATTTTTCAAGCAGAGATCAATGCAAAATAAATTATCGTTAGTCAGTATGTCATATATAGTTTTGATTTGAATTAATGATTCATGTACTATCAATTTCAATGAAATAACCAGAACTAGGATTTGGTGTATGATCAAATACCATGAGTGTAGTGCCAAGAGATGATAGATCCAACGGCTCCCCTTTCACCATCATGCAGTTCACAGTCATGAACCTTATTAGGGGCTATCGCAACTATCTCATGGGGGTTGTGCCTGAAGAGATCGTGGAATACATCTCCCTTCTTACTGATCTCCACATAACCAATTAACTTTCCAGATAGAGCCATCGATCTCTTATGTATTTAATGCCACAGCCCTTCAACCACTGATATAGAAGAGACAGTTTAGGAGTTTTTGTGGAAAATATGGCCGATCACAGTTGGCCTTATATACAAAATTTTGGCTATTATTTTTTGCAAGTTCTTATCTCGCATTTAATACGGAAAACAGACATTTCATTAAATACTCACGTCACCTGGTAGTTGATAATCAAATGCGTAATTCAATGTGAAGCAATTGATGTCGTTCATGATCGAGTTGCACCACGTGAACACGTGGTGCAACCCTTGTACTCTACGTACCTTTTGGTTGCCCAGAAATTATGAAGCTAATGAACTGATGTTTTCCATGTCAGGATCAACGTCCAATAAGCTAATCATCATGATTGTTCATTTGTTCTCCATGTCGATCGGGATCAAATGCATTTTTGACTTGCAAGGTCAAATTATAGTTGATGTGCAACTTTCCATTTCTCATCTTCTTTCATTATGTGTCTGTGCTACTCTCTATTTCCTCATGGAAATATACGATTTTTCAAAGCAACTATGCATATAGTTTAGCAATGATTGAATTTCTCAATATAATTTACTCTTTATTTGGGTTCTTTTACAAGTTGCTCCCCAAAATGAAGCTGCATATTCTGATTTATTGATGTCAAAAGTTCGTTGGCACCATGTTTCTCATAAATCGGCATCTCCGGTCCAACCTCCTCGAATCGACATGCTCCTGCTGAATCCAAAATTTCGGGCAATTCATTATTCATTCCAATCTTCGAGAATAATCCACAATCAACATTATCTAATTATTTACATGGCCTAGCAGGGTCAAAACTTTCAGACAATTTGTAGACTATTAATTAAATATGTGACCATATTCAGCCCACTTTGTAAAATGAAACAATTAGTCAATTAACAATGTCCACATAATACAGAGGATTTAAAACCGAACCGGTTTGGGTGAAACCGGATTGCAAAATGAATCATTAGCACAGACATTCGAAAGTGATATCTAAACAAATATTGGATGTGTTGGTTTCATCACACCACTCAAAAATACTATTTAAACTCTCATAGTGCAATATGTAAGATAGTAGATTTATTGATTTTTAAAAGACAATTACATTGGAATATATAGAGAATATCTAAATTCTAATGGCTAAATCCTAAAGGGTTTTGGCCTAAACCTTAATCACTAACATCCCCCCATAATTTGATCGGGAGGGGACGATTAAACTGGAAAAATAAACAAAAAAATAAAACATAAAAGCTAGATGAAGATAGCGACAGTCACGGTGATAGGGCTCTGACGGTGACGGCTAACATCGATTTCTTGTCGGAGAAGAAGAGAGAAGAAGCGGCAGCTAGAGATGAATTTGTTGTAGAAGAAGAGAAGAGTGACGACGATGACGATCATGCATCCTGGCGGTAGAGGAGTCCGGAGAAAAGGCAGCGAGAAAGAAAGAAAGCTCGAGCTGCGACGAACGGAGTCAATTTCAGCGAGATCGGTGACTACAATGTTGATAGAGAAAGAGATGATTGCATATCAGAGATTGTCCGACAGAGAAGTTCCATTGGAGGGAGGCAACATCAGAAGGAGCTGAATTAGAAAAGAGATCTGAAGAAGATGCCAGCCGAGAAGGCAGAAGTAGATGATGCAGTAGAAGAAATCGATGAAAGAACTAGTTTGGTGTCGACGGCTATTTTATTATTAAGGCGTCATATATATATATATATATATATATATATATATATATATATATATATATATATATATATATATATATATAATGAAGGCACCTCCGACGTCTATTAAGGAAGGTCGTCGGAGGTGGAGGGCGGCGGCTGCAAATTGTGGTCAGTAGTAGAGTTTTAACCTAAAGCTCTGATATCATGTAAGATAACATATTTATTGATCTTCAAAAGACAAGTACATAGGAATATATAGAGAATACATAAACCCTAATGGATAAACCCTAAAGAGATTGAGCCTAAATCCTAATTACTAACACAATCTTGGTCACTGTTCATTAGCTTTCTTTACTTCTCTTTGAAAACAATGGCATCCTATGCGGTCAATTCCAGTCTTTCGTTAGTGTTGGAGCTTTTTCTACCAACTTAACTATTGTCAAAGTTTTTGCTACAAAATAACACCCAATGGTTTGGCAACATTACGAATTGTATCAAATATCGAGCGGTCTAAAGAAAGCTTGATGCTACCTAGAAATGTGGTGTCTTTTCTAAAATGCAAATTGACTAATAATTGGTAAAGTTGTTTCATCTCGGTCTCGGTTTGAAAATTTGTTCCTATAATAGGATTAAGTAGTTACATTGCAAGAATCAATGATTATAAAATAGATCCGTTCAAAAGTATATAGTATTAAGAAATATTTAATTCAGTTCAAGACATTTGACTTCAAGATTGAACCCATATCAATGTGACATGATATTAAATTAAGCAAGTCCCAATTACATACCACATCTAATGTAACATCCCAAAAATACCAAGTAAAAAATTAATTTGTATATAAGTCAACACCATTAATTACTTGTTTCAAACACGATCGGAGTAAAAGTTGTCTCAAAACATCAGAGTAAAATCATAAACAGTTAATGTGGAATAAATCTTCAAGTGATGCAGTGCGATCATGTCGTACCTTCCTTTTGAAGCCAGAATTACTTGAAAACATTTTAAACATAACCCGTAAGCACAAAGCTTAGTGAGTTCCCCCCAAAATACCATATATCAAACAAAAACAGGCCCAGCCCAACATACATGCTTCGGGCACAGCCCACACATTCGGGCCCCACCCATATAATACATGCATAATCAGGCCCCGACCATACAAAACATACATACACATGCAAGAGTAGCATCCTACAAACATGATCCAGTAGGCAAGTAGTAGTGCCTTCGACCCACGAGTACAGTGAAGAGACTCACCTCAATCCTGAAGACAAGATAAACCCCCCACTCGAGCCAACGATATCAAGCCTTCCGTTACTAAACATATCCACAATGAAACCCAAATTAACAATTAAGGAAATGACTAGCCCATAAAAGGTATTGGCTTATAATTAAACCTCATTTGGGTAAAAGATCATTTTTCCCTTCCAATACTAAGTTCAAAATCAAATACGGCCAAAAAGTCAATGGTCAACACTCAGTTGACTTACACCCTGCGTAACCAATCTAGGCTATGCGTAGATCTACGCAGTGAATACTTATATTACACCCTATGTAGTGCTCCTGGTCCCAAAAACTTCTATTAAGCTCTTAATACAGCAAGTCAAACTCTTAAACCCCAAGATCTGATCTAAATGAATGTCTTAATGGATAAAGTCTCTGGCTTTATCCATTTGCATGGTCACAAAGAGCACAATACCAAAACTTAGGCCCATAAAGTTATACATTGCTCAAGAACTCATGCATTGAGGGATGAGAGCACCTAAACTCTCATTTTTATGACTAAATAACCTCAAAAACATCAGGAGGCACTCACATAATCTAGAGTAACCCATACTTACAAGAACCAAGATTATAGGATAAAAATCATAAAAAAATTATGAACTAATTAGATCTAACAAAAATAAAATCAAGATGCAAGCTTTATACCTCCTGGAGAATGTTATTGATGTAACACCCGGAAACTTGAAGGCTAATTAAAGAAATATATTATGCAGATTGAAGGTCTACTCATCGAGTCCAAGGGAGATAACTCGACGAGTAGGAATAAGTTTCGAACGTGGGTAGAGAGACCTACTCGACGAGTTGGTCTGGGTTTGGGAAACCCTATATTCAGAGATTTGTACCCTATTTAAGCATCTTAATCCCCACCCCTGAGCCTCATTTACAGCCCCCAAGTCCCAATCCCTAATCCACGAAACCCTAGAGCATTTTGTGGGTGTGTGAGCCATTTGTTAGTAATCTTATGTGTTCTTGAAGCTTGAAGAAGAAGAAGGAGTTACAAAACTCAAGAGGGAGAGAGTAGATCCAAAAACTACACTTCTTTGGCTACATTTTCCGGTAATCAAGTTTCTATCTTGACCATTAGTTCATTAAATATCTTCCTTCCTCTTTTATAAGGATTTTGGCCCAAGAATGATAACTTTTGGTGAATGGACAAACTAAGTGAGTATTCTTCTAGATCTAAGACCTTGAAGGGTTGGTAGGGCATAAAGGTGCAAACTTTATGCCATTAGAGCCTCCATGCAAGCCATAGAGTGTCATTTTGGCCTTTTTAACTCAAAAAGGCCATGCATGAAGAGAAATGAGCTTTATGTTTCAAAGTAGTGTTAGGGGTTTAGATCTGTGGTTGTAAGTTTTTGTTTGGTGTATGGATGGCTTAAGGACCAAGTTTTAGGTCCCAAGGAGTTAAGGTTTGAGCTAAACCCATTAAGAAGAGGTATTAGCGGGTAAAGTTGGATACTTTACCCTTAAAAGGACATTTTCGGGGTTTATGTGAAGTATGAAGCTAGGATCTGAGGTGTGTGGGGCTTAATCCATCAAGATAGCCAAACAGATAGAGGAACTTGACGAGTTCCTGGGAGAACTCGACGAGTCGGTTTGGTTTGTCCCGATTCTGTGAAGGGCAGGACTCGGCGAGTCGGTAGAAGGACTCAATGAGTTAATTCGTCATGTCCCGTCAGTGAGTAACATGGGAATTCAGCAAGTCAAGGGAGTGACTCAACGAGTTGGCTCAACTTAGGGTTGACTTTGACTTTGACCAGAATGTTGACTTTGACCAAGGGTAAAATGGTCATTTACCCTAAGAAGAGTATTATGTTGGTAATAACAGCTCAGGGAGTCGAGAGATCAGCAGTTCGGGGATTCGCCAGCTAGCAGCGAGAGGTCTATTCGTGGGATTCTGCAGTCAGCTTGTGAGGTGAGTTTTCTCCAGTAGGAACGGGTCGAAGGCACTAATGCCGGTCCGTTTACGTATGTTAGTGTATACCGGATTTAGATCTGATTTCGCGATTAGCCCGATGTAGTTTATATGTTTTCAGAATTCGGTCTGATACCAGGTGAGGCCCAAGGAAGGTTTATATGTTCCGAGCTACGGTTCAATTTCAGGTGGTACCCGAGGAAGGAATGCATGTTTAATTATACTTGTTGTCTTTGTGATACTTGTATGTGCCTGGTAAAGAGGTGAGTGTGAGCGGGGACTCGTATCTCATCACTATCTGAGTGTGGATAGGGTTACATATCTCATTATTAGCAGAGTAGGGGCGGGGGCCAAGATAGGTGGGGCCTTGAGACTAGCAGTTATACCGAGCGGGGTTCAATGCCAGGCGGGGCCTGATGTCGGATTCATCCGATGTCAGGCGGGGACCGATGTAGCGGTCTAGGCCCAATGTATATGGTTATGTGTCTATGTGTATCGTATGTGGTAGTTTGGGGAGACTCACTAAGCTTCGTGATTACAATTTTCAGTTCTGGTTTCAGGGCCTTCCATTTGCAAGGGGAAGAGCTCAGGATGATTGCAGTACACACACTATTGATTCAGTCTGGGATGTTTAGACTCTAATATTTTGGTACATGGTTTTGATACAATATTTTGTATGATGTTTGAGATACACGACTTGTGATTTTATTATGTTGTTTTATGAGCTATGGGTTTTTCTTAAATGATTTAAAACGAAAGTTTTGGACTATATTTTTAGGATGTTTCAATTGAAGTGCAAGATCTGGATCTACAAAGCTTGAAGCTCAACAAAGCTTCTTTAACGGACTCCTTTCTTCAAAAATGCACCCAAAAACACACCTAAAGCTCCAAGACTCATAAATGGTGGCTAGGGATTCAAAGGGACGATATGAGGTGATGGAGGCTGGTTATGGGAGGGAGGGATACCATGAAGTTAGAGTCCTTAAATAGGGCTCAAAATCGTAAAATTAGGGTTTTTGCCAGTCGCAAGTATGTCATGCGTAACCTAAGTTACGCAATGTGTAACTCATTAAAAACGTGTTCCTCATCAGCCACTACACCATGTGTACTTAGATTACGCACTATGTAGGGCAACCTCCCCCCCCCCCCCCCACCCCACCCCATCTTCCAACTCAACTTCAAACAACCATAACTTCTTCGTTTCAACTCCGTTTTCGGCGTTCTTTATATGTACGGAAAGGTATTAAAGAGCCTTACAATTCTATATAGTTACTTTTGGCTAGAGGTGGCAATCGTGTCGTGTCATGTCGGGTTCGTGTCGTGTTGTGTCGAAACACTAAACGGGTTGAAAGTGTTTGACCCTAACCCGACCCATTTAATTCACGTGTCGTGTCGTGTCAACCCGTTTATTTTCGTGTCGAGTTCGTGTCGGGTTTAGGGTTAGGGCTATACCTTGAAATATATCGTGTCATGTGAGGTTAAAAGATTGAGCATGTTGAAAGAGTAGGAGTTTGGTAGGCGGAAATGAAAAACTAATTGTTTTGAGGCAGAATAGATGAAGTCATAGCAAGTTTAGAAGACAAAATTAAAAGAGTGGGAGTTGGGGAGGCGGATGACAAGGTCATGAGGATGTGAAAGTGGTGAAAGAGACTGGGTAGTTTGGGAGAGAATGGAAAAACTGAAATGAAATCTTGATCTAGACGGCTAAGTCATTTCACCATTACAAAACAAATCACTTCGAAGGTTTTCTTTTACTTATGCTTTTGGTTTTGTATCTTTCTAGTTTATTTAAATAATTTAGAAAACTTGCATATAAATAAATGGGTCATTTTCGTGTCATATTCGAGTTGAAATTCTCAACACTAACTTTACCCATTTAATTTTCGTGCCGTGTCGTGTCAACCCGTTTATTTAAACGGGTTGAAATATCTTACCCAACCCCGTTTATTTCATGTCGGGTTCGTGTTGGGTTTCGTGTCGTGTCAATTTTTGCCACCTCTACTTTTGGCTTAACATATGTCGAACTAAAATCCTAATCCATGAAAGAAGCCTAACATATAACTTTTCCTTTTCTAACCTTTGGTTCTAGCACATAAATCAAGGACTTAGATCTCACAACCAACATTATCAACCTTCAATAAGGTCTAAACCTTACTTCCTCAAAGCCCAAAGCCTTTACATGATCGAATTTTGGTCTAATACACTGAATTAAGAAATGACCCAAAAGAAGGTGTTACAACTCTCCCCCACTTAAATTAGATTTCATCCTCGAAATCATTCCTTACTACTTCCTCTGCCGCACCAGTCGACCATGCCCAAACTTCATGCATTCTAATTACATCCGAGAAGTCATCTCATACACAATTGCCTTCCAATACTGCTCTCAAATCCTAATCTTAGCATAAATCACTTATCCTAATGAAGAAATGAACCTTAACATTGTGTCCTCATCAAAAAAAAAAAAAAAAAAAAACCCAAATGCTCTACCCGAAAACTAAAAACCCTAAACTGTGTCTAACTTCCCGACACGCTAAACCATCCCATCCCACATCGATAAAGACTCTAAGCCGCAACTCGAACTAAACGAAACCCTCCGGACCCTAAATTATCTTGCTGATAACTAGACAAATAGAATCCTTGGCCATTCATCGTTGTTGAAACCTTACATCCAAAAATGAAGGCTACTTGTAACATCCAAAATTTTACGCTAAATTTAAACTTATTCAATCATAAATAAAACCAAATAGTATTTGTTTAAAAAATGTTTTCGAATCATTGTTCATCAGAGTGTCCCAATAATTTGATCAAAAGGATGAGGAGTGGTACGGTCACGCCTTCGCCTTGTCATGATCTCCTAAAGTACCTGAAACAATAAACTGAAATTTGTAAGCCCGATAGCTTAGTGAGCTACCCCCAAAATACCAATACCACGTTGATCATAGCATGCCAGTAACAGACAATCAATAACATGCATACTGGGCCATCGGCCTGACTGGACACCCTGCAGGGCCTTCATTCTATCAGAATCTATCCCGAGCCTTCGGCATAACTGGACTGCCACGTGGGCCTACAGTATCCCCAGACCGCTCATAGGGTATGTTGGCCTTCAGCACAAAGCAGGACCGCCTCAACCCAAGCAAAAAGCAAATAACCATGTGTGCATAACTAACATATACTGACATATACAACATCAAACATATCTATCTCACTGATCACCAATCATAACATTCTCTCATAACTAGAGCATCGACCTAGCAGGTTACTAACATACCAATCCTTATGGATCATAAGAGCATAACATATTGTCTATTGTAGCACCTGGTTCTTGGTACGTATTCTTTTATTAATTATTTAAAATGTTTTGCATTTTGGCCTTGGACTCGGCGAGTTGAAGGACCAACTCGCCGAGTAGAAGCGGGATGAGACACAGGGTTTAGGCAGTGGACTCGACGAGTCGGGTCCCTGTGACATCCCCAAAATCTCGGCCAGAAAAGACCGATTTTCATTTATGCTTTTAAATATTTTCAGAGTAAATCCTTTTGATTTGAAAGAGTTGCGGAATTTGTTCCCAAAAACAAAACATGATAAAACAATGTTTACCAAAGCATTTCATAAAAGAAATGTATTTTCATTATAATCAAAACTCGGGGTGTCATGTTCCGATACAGACCAATAAGCATAAACGAATACATTACAAGTCATTTAACAAATATAAACATATGCAGACTTGTAAACAAAACAACTTGATGGTTCATCCATCTCATGCCCTTCCGCCACTTCCTGTAATACAATTTAAAACTGAGTGGGTCAGGCTTGGGAGCCTGGTGAGCATATAGGGTTTTCAACCCACAATAAATATCATATTTAATTTTCACCAACCAACAATAACCCAATTACCCATTCCCGTTATTCTCACTTTAATGTCCCTAATACAACTAATCATAAGGGACCTAGTCTAAGAATATTTCATCGGGGAGACAACACATGCTTCGGGGGTACCTCAGCAATATAAGTCAAATAAGGCAACCATGAGGGGGATGGAGTACAGCGAATGAACACCCAAGTTCATTAACACCTACAGGTGGCGAACCTGCTAATGTTTCCACAAGACTGTCTAGAATAGCCAGTGGTCGTCATCTAAACTCCGCTAGATGACTCAATCAAACAACAACGAGGCCTCTCATCTGTTTATTACACACCAACTATCTACCCATGTTCTACCCAACATATTAGTAGATAAAAATATACATTTGTATACATAGTTAAAAACCTGTATAGCATGCTTTGATCAACACATATATCACATAACAGATGAGGCACACACACACATAGCACATATCTCATAGAGAATAAATCATATCTATGAGATAGGAAAGAGTGAATACACATTCACACTTATAAACAAGAATATACTATACACATAGCACGTATTTTATAGAAAATACTTAATATTTATGTGTTAGAAGAAGGTAACTACACACTCTCACTTATAAACAACAATATTCTTAATACACTCGAACCAAACTTGTATTATTATCGTGTTTATGAAAGTTAGTATACACTCACTTGATCAGAAGATGATCGGACAGCACTACGACTTGCAGAAGTATTAATCCTCAGCAGATCTGGAAGATCTCCTCGAAAATCGAACTTCTCGCGGGCAGAGCTTCGACTCGGAAACCGCACTTCTCGGGATCTTCGGGATCTCGGGACTTGCCTCGGGGCTCGGGAATATTACCGGGGCTTCGGGATGGAATCGGCACGCAAAACGAGGCAAAGGACTAGAGAGAAGAGAAGAAATGAACAAAACTTTTGGCTGCCTTCGGATCCCCTTTTATAGTGTTGGACCCTCGCACGAACACGGGGTGTACGCCTGTACGTGGGGCGTACAGGGCTCCGAAATCGTCACTGAATGCGTCATCCGAAATGTCGACACTCTTCGGAGTACGCGGGGCGTACGTCGGATCAGTCCGGAGACTGGGCTTCGGATAAGGCCGGATTAAAAGATTAAAAATAAATAAAATTTATTTAATAAACTTCAGAAATTCATATCTTCTTCATAAGAACTCCGTTTTCGACGTTCTTTATATCCACGGAAAGGTGAGACTACGCTCAACGACTTTCGTTTAGACTCCGTCGGCTAATTTCGACTTTATTTTTATTATTTATTTTTAATAGGCCGGGACAGAAACTTTCGTTATAAATTCATAACTTCTTCGTTTGACGTCCGTTCTCGCCTAACTTTTTATCGCTTCGATACCAACAATGAGATCTTCGATTCTCATTTAGATTGCTTCGGCTAAAAACCCCTCGATCTCAAATCGAGTAAAACAGGCTGCATACTGCTAAGCTGAAACTTCGATAAATCATAACTTCCTCATACGAAGTCTGATTTGGGCGTTCTATATATATTCGGAAACCTCGTTTCAACTACTACAACATTAATCAAAGATATTAAGTTTATTTTACACTTAAATTTTGACGCTTATTTTTATTCTTAATTAATCAAACCACATAATTAAGCAATTAACCACAAAACACATAATACTCAAATAATACAATCTTATCACTTCAAAATGGGTTACAAAGGTTAACCTAGACTATTACATTGCTAAAAGTGGCAAGCCCGGAAACACAGGCGTTACAGTCCCGGACTCGGCGAGTAGGCCCTGTTTAGACAAAAACCCTAACCCGTGGGTTTGCACCCTATTTAAACACCTTAACTCGGCCTCCTTCGTCCCATTTGCTCCCAGAAGACCCCCATAGCAAACCCTAGTCATTATTGAAGCAATCTAAGGCATTTTGAGTGATTTTGGTGCTTTTATGATCCAAGGAAGGAAGGAAAAGCTTGAAGGATCAAGAGGAGGCTAGAAGGATCCGATTTTGAGCATCATTTGCAGTCTACAGAAGGTATAAAGTCTATATCTTATTTGTTCTTTTGATAGATCCCATTTTGTGGAGTTCTAAGGCTTTTCTAATCCATTTTGGTCACCAACCATGATTGCAAGCATGGTTAGGGGTTGATGTTTTAGATCTAGGTCCTTAAAGGGGTTACAAGGCAGAAAGGAGTGGCTCTTGCACTCAAAGAAGGCCCCATGCATTGAAAGAGCCTGTTTTAGGACCTTTTGAGCTCAAAGTCCCATGCAAGCATGTAAAGGTTGTAACTTTACGTGCTAGATCGATTGTAGAAGCATAGATCTATCTTTTGATCAAGGGTTGTACATCAGAAATCGGAGATTTAGTGAGAGGATGTGACCGACTCGACGAGTCCATTCTTGGACTCGGCGAGTCCAAGGTTTCTATACCATATCAGTTGAGGGTCAAAAGGACCCAGTTGAGTGTGGAAAGGTTTTAGGGGTCCCGGGGAGTGACCCAACGTTCTGGACTAAGCCATTGTTCTGGAAATTCATGGGACTCGGTGAGTGCATGAACAAACTCAGCGAGTCCAAGGCAATCTTCTTAAGGATGAAGATGAACTCGACGAGTTGTTCATACAACTCGGCAAGTCAAGGACAGGACCTTTGTATCAGTTGAAGTTGAACTCGCAGAGTTGTTCTTAAAACTCAGCGATTTAGATGAAGATTCAGTCGATATTCAATTAGAAGGAAAACTCATCGAGTTATCGCCTAACTCAACGAGTAAAGACGGGTATAAGGACAAATGGAAGGATAGGGACTCGGCGAGTTGGCAAGCCAACTCGGCAAGTCAGATCAACTGGAAGTTGACTTTGGCTTTGACTTGGTCAGGGGTAAAATGGTCATTTTACCCTAAGAACAGTTAGCAGTGTATGACTAAGTGTTTTGTGGGAATTATAGCCGGAGGATTTTTGGAGCAGCAGCGGCAGCAGTCAGAGGATTCCCGCACAGATCAGCAACTACTACGAGGTGAGTTACCTTCCAGTGGCAGTGGGTCTACGGCCACAATGCTGTCCCACCAGTCGGATTTGTATGTTAGATGATTATCTTTGTGATATCATCTAGGTTTGCTACTACCTGATATGTTATATGCTGGCATGATATGTTATATGTGATAGTAGTAGAGTTCGGTTGTTAGGACCAAAGGGTAGGTCAGGCACCTCAGACATGTCTGACATTATGCAATTATATGTTATATGTTGGCATGATATGTTATATGTGATAGCGGTAGTGGGATGGGAATAGTCCCCAAGTTCGGTTGTTAGGACCGAAGGGTAGTTTGGACACCCCAGATATGTGTGATAGTATGTTTATGTTATGATATATGTGATAGCAGCAGTAGGGGTGGATTAGTCCCCAAGGGTCGTATGTTCGAACCCCAAGTGGGGGAGAACTTGTTATTCCTGGCGAGGGAGCTTCACATGGGCTGACACTCTGTTCAGCTACGAGGGTCAGGATATCATATCTTCATCAGGGTTGTTCTGGGTTCCTAGCTTATGTTGCAGATACTCGAGTTGAAGGCACGACGGAGTTGAGTGAGATGCTCATCGTTCAGGATTTCAAGGAGTGCCTCCCAAGAGGCAGGTTGAGTTTCTGATTGATATAATTCCTGGCGTGGATCCAATATCCAAGGCACCATATCGCTTGGCTCCACCAGAGATGTAGGAGTTGTCTACGCAACTTCAGGAGTTGTTAGACAAGGGATTTATTAGACCGAGTAGTTCTATGTGGGGAGCATCGATACTGTTCATGGAGAAGAATGATGGTTCATACATGATATGCATTAATTATCGGGAGTTGAATAAGCTAACAGTGAAGAACCGTTACCCACTCCTGAGAATTGACGAATTATTTGACTAGCTCCAGGGTACATCTTTGTTTTCCAAGATTGATTTGCAATTGGAGTACCATCAGATGAGTGTCGGGGATGATGATGTGTAAAAGACAACCTTCATGACTAGATATGGTCATTACGAGTTCGTGGAGATTCCTTTTGGCCTTACCAATGCACCGGCAGCGTTCATGGATCTCATGAACTGGGTTTGCAGGGCGATGCTAGATCGGTCAGTGATAGTATTCATAGATGATATTCTGGTCTACTCCAAGACTAAGGAACAACATAAGGAACACCTGTGAGAGGTGTTTTAGACCTTGGGGAGGAGAGGTTTTATGCTAAATTCTCCAAATGTGCGTTTTAGTTGTATGAGGTACAATTCTTGGGGTACATCGTCAATCAAAAGGGTATATTGGTCAACTCGGCCAAGATTGAGGCCGTGATGCGTAGGTTTCGAGGACCCCATCTGAGATTCGTAGTTTCCTAGGTATCGCATGGTATTATCAGAGATTTATCCATGATTTCTCCAAGATTGGAGTGCCTTTTACCTGCTTAACGAAGAAGAATGTGACTTTTTGGTGGGGGGCTAATAAGCAGTTCGCTTTTAAAACTCTAAGGTAGAGATTGTGTGAGGCCTCAATTCTCGCGCTTCCTGAGAGATTGAAATATTTTATGGTTTATTGTGATGCCTCTATTTAAGGTTTGGGAGTTATCCTTATGTAAAGGGGTAATATGATTGCTTATGCTTCAAGGCAGTTGAATCTTCATGAGGCGAATTATCTTACGCATGATTTGGAGTTGGGGGCTATGGTCTTTGCCCTCAAGATTTGGGGCACTATTTATATGGGGTTAAATGTACTATTTATACTGTCAACAAGAGTTTGAGGTACTTGATGGATCAGCCAAATGTGAATATGCAGCAGCAGAGGTGGTTGGATGTGGTTAAGGACTATGATTGCAAGATTTTGTACCACCCTGGGAAGGCCAATGTGGTGGTCGATGCTCTCAGCCATAAAGTGGTAGGTGCTCCTATCAATGATATTTGATTGAGGATGGTTATTACTTTGCCTTTGTTGGATTTGATCAGAAAGGCTCAGGTGGAGGGATTGAAAAAGGAGAATTGGAAAGTCGAGTGAATTAGCGGTCAGATTCCTTTATTTGTCAAAGATGGTTGGGGGTTGTTGACTCAGTGCGGTAGATTATGGGTATCGACTATTGGAGGGGTGAGACAGACAGTTTTGGAGGAGGCACATAAGTCAAAGTTCTCAATCCATCTAGGGGCCACAAAGATGCATCGAGATCTGAAGTTGAGTTATTAGTGGCCCTATATGAAAGGGGAGATAGCATGGTTATTCAAGCGGTATCTGACTTGCAGGAAAGTCAAAGCCAAACATCAGAGACCTAATGGCAAGTGTAACGCCCGTAGATCCGGGCTAGTCAATTTAGAGATAATAGGGGTCGAAAACGACTTTTCGATAAAAGATTATTTAGAATAAATAATATTAAACAAGTTCTGGAATACGTCTCAAGGGTTCTGTACATATAAAGAACGCCGAAATCCGAGGTATAACAAAGAAATTATGGTCCGTCGAAGTTTTATGGCAAAACCGACACGACACCGGGAGACGTAAATAGTGAATTTACAATTGAGGAATTTTTAGCCTTATTGATCTAAACAAAATTCATAGAATATGTTAAACTGAGAACGTCCATAAAAAGAACGCCCAAATCTGACTTCATATGAGGAATTTATGAATTTTCTAACATTTGGCATGGCAGTGCACGACCTGAAACTCGAATTTTAGTTTGAGCGGTTTTTGGCATACGCGACCTAAATGAGAGTTGAATATCTCATTAATAGGAACTCAACGGTAAAAAGACAGATGAAAACGGATTCCGTATGTAGAAGTTATGAATTTTACGCGGACATTTAACAGTATAATCTCCTCCTACTGTTAAATTTAAGATCAGTCGAGAATTAGCTGACGGCATCTAAATGAAAGGTGTAATACTCGTAAATACCAATGCGTGGATATAAAGAAATTCAAAAATGGAGTTCGTATGAACAAGTTACAAATTATAATAGCATATTTATGTATTAAAATAAAGTATAAATTACACATATATATACAAATGTATATATCATTAGAAAGGTATCAACGATGCGGTTATTATAAGACTAGTGTTGAGTACTTTCGACATTAGTTTAGTACAGATATCATTAAATCTATTTAAAATAGTATTATGAAGGGGTGTTTAGTCGTTTATATAACTATAAGGTCATTAAATAATTATGGAGGGTAGTTTTTGTAAATTCAATTAATATAAATAAGAGGTTTTGGCTAGGGGTGCAAACGAGCCAAGCTACTCGCGAGCTACTCGAGATCGGATCGTTAAAAGCTCGACTCGAAACCGATTTTAAACGAGCCCGAGCCGAGCTCGAGCTTAATATTAAGCTTGTTTATTAAACGAGCTCGAGCTCAAGCCTATGTCACAAAGCTCGATTAGGCCCGCGAGCCTAAACGGGCCTTTATATAATATTATTTATTATTATTTATATATATTAAAATAAAAACATATTAGGAGAATTATGAATTTCGGGTATTAGTAAACGAGCTTTTTAACGAGTTCGAGCTCGAGCCGAGCTTCAGCTTATTTAGGAACGCCCAATAAAAACGAGTCGAGCCCGAGCCCGAGTCGAGCTTGTATAACTCTTGACGAGCTCGAGCCGAGCTCAGTAAAAGAAAGCTCGAATCGAGCCGAGCTCGAGCTCGAGCCTCATATAACTTAAACGAGCCCGAGCCGAGCCTGGCCAGGCTCGGGCTCGGCTCGGCTAGTTTGCACCCCTAGTTTTGGCTCTCATATTTCTTGCACCATTCTCTTGATTCAATAGTCTTTCTCTTCTTATCCCCCGAGCATTTCGGTCCCTCGTGATTCGACTTCTCTTTCTGTAGTTTTAGTATAGTAAGGTGAGTGCTGAAGCGTTGTACGAATCTTTCTTAGAAAGATTCAGCGACGAAGTTCTGCCCCTGTAGAGCCCGACTCCTAGCGAAAACCCCCTTGTAAGTAAGTTATTCTTACCCTGTTTTAATATAGCTTATATTTAAAATTAGTACTGTTATTATGAACTTATAATAAATATTTGAGTCATTATTATATAAGTGTCGTTATAATATCTTTTTAACTACTTGCGGTACGGGGAATCTGGTTTAAAGGGTCGCATATGGTTGTTGGATTTCAGAAGTGATATATGCCAAAAT